>NC_044567.1:37154910-37301857 GCF_007565055.1 Rhinopithecus roxellana
CTGAGGGAGGGGCCTAAGCTCAACATCAGGGGCACATCCCCTCTTAGTGGAGAAAGCAGTGGAGACTCACTCCCTAAGGTTGGCCCCCAGGAAAATGGCTCCCATAGGTACCTTGCTAGCCCTAGAGTTAGGTGGGCAGACTGGGGGATGTGAAAACAAAGGCCCCTCTTCCTTGTATCTAAATACCTTGATGTGCAGCAATGTCGTCAGGTAACTCTAAAGCCTCCTCACCCCTACTCCATTTATCTACTTCAGAGTATGAGGAGTCAGCTTGTCCCATTGTCTTAGGGGCCCTTATATGAGGGTTCTCCAGAGAAATGGGACATATGGAATGTGTAGAGAGTATGAGATATTTATTTATTTATTTATCTTAAACTTTATTTATTTATTTATTTATTTATTTTTTGAGATAGAGTTTCACTCTGGTTGCCCAGGCTGGAATGCAGTGGCACAATCTCGGCTCACTGTGACTCCTGTCTCACAGGTTCAAGCGCTTCTCGTGTCTCAGCCTCCCGAGTAGCTAGGATGACAAGCATTCACCACCATCCCTGCCTAATCTTTGTATTTTTAATAGAGACAGGGTTTCACTATGTTGGCCAGGCTGGTCTTGAACTCCTTACCTCAGGTGATCTGCCCGACTCAGCCTGCCAAAGAGCTGGGATTACAGGCATGAGCCACCATGCCTGAGATTTTCCTTAAAATAAATCTCATGGATTATGGAAGATGACAAGTCCAAAATCTGCAGGATGGACCAGCAGGCTGGAGACTGAGGGAGGAGCTGATGTTGGAGTTCAAGTCAGAAGTCCATCTGCTGACAGAATTCCTTCTTGCTTGTGGGAGGTCAGTCTTTGTTCTGCTGAGGCCTTCAACTGATTGGTTGAGGCCCACCCATATTATGGAGGGTAGCCTGCTTTACTCAAAGTCCATTAATTTAAATATTAATCTCACCCCACAAAAAATACCCTCACAGAAACATCCAGAATAATGTTTGACCAAATACCTGGGCACCATGGCCCAACCAAATTGACATAAAACTAACCATCACAAGTCTACCTCTTGTCAACTTGGCACCCATACAGATTTCCTTAAACCATATTTAATCTCCAGATAAAGACAGTAAAAGGTCATACTTCTACCTAACATGATACAACTATCCTGCATACAATCAAAGAGGCATTAACCCTTTCCTCGGAAGAAGTTGCAAACTCCTCGAGTGATGTTTGCTCTTCTCTTTGATACCCTATAACTTAAGTACTATGATGGAAAGCTAACAATACTTAAATTCTATGATACAAAGTCAATACATCTTATATTACATGATCAAAGAATAAGAGGAAGAAAGAAAGATATTTGTACACACACATAAACATATAACAAAATAAGGAGGAAATGCTTATGACAATTAGTCCTCTGTTCTATAACTGACCACATGGTCACAGCTGGTATTTATAACAACCTTTTTCCACTACTCATTCCATATTCCCTTTACCCTCAGCAAGCACCTCAGCTGGTCATGGTTCTTTACCTGGTGATGATGACTTAACCTTTCATTCCTCAAAGGTCTGAGCCATAAGTAGTCCTGCCTGGATTGGGTTTTTGTACAAATGTTCCTGGCTTTATAATGGGGCTCAATTTACAATGGGCTTATCTGCATATAGTCCCATGGTAAGTTGAGGAAAGCAATGAATACCTGTTGCTTTGCATGGTAAAGTCAAAAAGTCATAAGTCGAACCATCATAAGTCAGAGACTAACTGTAATTTTCTATTGACTTTAATCACAGAGCATGCTAATACTAAGACATGCTGTAAGGAATCCAGACATACTCTTCCTTACCTCCATTATGGAGTAGCAGTCCAATCTCTCCTTTATAGTCAGGATCAATCACCTCCACAAGCACAATAACTTTCTTGGCCTGCTCATTTAGAGGTCTGAGAAGCCCAAAGTGGCCAGGTGGCAGTCTTCTCGTTGAATGGGATCATTGCTATGTCTCCTGGTGGAAACATTCCTCCTCTTAGACCTAAGACATTTAGGCTAGCAGAGCAAAGGTCACAGGGACAAAGGAAAAATTTTGTTAGTGGGTCATTAGGGGTGATAGTGACTGGTGCCACTCTCATTTCCACCTCTTGATTTCTGAACCTGCAATTCCTGGCTATGGGAGAAACTGTACTAATATTGGACACTGATTCGGAGCATATACAGCTTCCTGGAGAACCTTGTCCCAGCCCAAAAAGGTAATGTCACCTACCTGGAACTGTGACTGAGTCTTCTAAACGCCATTCCATCATCCTATCAATCCAGCTGCTTCAGGATGGTGGGGAACATGGTAAAAGCAGTGAATTCCACAAGCATGGGGCTCATTACTGCACTTCATTCAAGTGAAGCAAGTTCCTCAATCTCACAGCAGTGCTGTGTGTAATACTGTGATGTTGGATAAAGCATCTATAAATTCACAGATGGTATTTTGGCAGAAGTATTGCATGCAATGGAAGGCAAATCCATATTCAGAGTAAGAGTCTATTCCATTAAGGACAAAATGCTGCCCTTTCCATGATGGAATGGGTCCAGAGTAATCAACCAGCCACCAGGTAGCTGGCTGGTCACCCCAGAGAATGGTGCCATATCAAGGAGTCGGTGTTGGTTTCCTTCTGCTGGCAGATTGGGCACTCAGTCGTGGCTCTAGGCAGGTTGGCCTTGCTGAATGAAAATCGTCGTTGTTGAGCCCATGCATAACTTTCATCCCTGTCACCATGGCCACTTCATTCAGGAGCCACTGGACAATGACAGAAGGGGCTAAGGAAAGAGGCTGACTGATATCCACAGACAAGTCATCTTAGCCACATGATTGTCAAAATGCTCTGCTGAGGCCACCCTTCGATAGGCATTAATATAGAATACAAATATCTTCACATTTTTTGCTCATTCATAGAGGTCTATCCACATCCCTCTTCCCCAAATTTCCTTGTCACCAGTTTTCTAATCATGTTCCTTCCAAGTCCCTGACTGTCGAGCCAAACCATGGCCACAGCCATGACTCAGTGTAGAATCACACGTCCGACCATTCCTCCTTTTGAGCAAAGTGAATGACCAGGTACATCACTCAAAGTTATGCCCACTGGGAGGACTTCCCTTCACCAACATCCTTCAGGGATGATCCAGAAAGGGACAGGCACATAAGGCCCACCCTATTCCAGCATCTGATTACTTCTCCAGCATCACCTGTTATCATTGGCCCCTGAAATTCCCTGCTGGAGTCTCCAGAGACACTTCCTCTTTCTAGACTTTGCCATGTTCTTTAGTAACTCTAGGCCTTCATCTATTCATTTATTCATTGATTCATTTGTTCATATGTTCAGTTAATATGTGTCATTGGTAGGCAGGACAACTTGGTCTTCACAGAAAAAAAAAATGTGTTAAATAAGTCAGTACATCAACAAACAATGGCTGGTGAAATAGGGACTGTGCTGGGACAGGGGAACAAATACCTAATCCATGGAGTCAAAAAAGACCTCCCTGAAGAGGAGTCATTTAAACTGAGATCTGAAGAATGTGTAGGCATCAGCCATGTGAAAAGAATCAGAAGGATGTTTTGCCAGAGGGGGCAGGATGTATGAAATCCTGGGCGTGAAAACCACTGTGATGACGCTCCAAAAACCAAAACGAGTGCAGCAAAACTTGAGTAGAAAATGCCAGGGAAGAACAGTAACAACTGAGGCTTCAGAGGTGGGTGGGGCCAGGCCCTAGAGCCTTGTAAGCCATCCTGAGCAGTTTCAGAAGCTATTGAAGAGCATTCAGTGGAGGGGATTGACATAGATTTGCACTTTAGAAACATCACTCAGACTTGTAGGGAATATGTATTGGAGGAGGAGAAGGAAAAGAAGGACAAACAACAGAATAGGGAGACATGAGACATTTGGAAGCTGATATAATATTCTAGCCAAGCCAGGTGCGGTGGCTCACACCTATAATCCCAGCACTTTGGGAGGCCTAGGAGGGCAGATCACAAGGTCAGGAGTTCGAGAACAGTCTGGTCAACATGGCGAAACCCCGTCTCTACTAAAAATACAAAAATTAGCCAGGTACGGTGGCACATGCCTGTAGTCCTAGCTACTCCAGAGGCTAAGGCAGGAGAATCGCTTGAACCTGGGAGGTGGAGGTTGCAGTGAGCCAAGACCATGCCATTGCACTCCAGCCTGGGTGACAAAGCGAGACTCTTGTCTAAAAAAAAAAAATTTCTAACTAAGAGATAATAGAAGCATGGAAGATATGGATAAATTTTAGAGATATTTAGTAGGAGACATACAAAAACTCAATGAATGATTAGATGTGGAGGGTTGGGGTCAGCCAGGAACATTTCTAGGTTTCTGGTTTAGGCAACTGGCTGAAGAGTGAGTCTCTTGCTACTGAGGTGTTCACTGTTTATTCCCAGAGCCTGGGAACTATTTATTAAATGAATCAATGAATGAATGGAAGAATACGGACAATCATTTTAAAAAGAGATGAAATGATATGTTCCATTTTGGACGTGATGGGTTTAAGGAATCTGTGGGTTATCTAAGTGGAGAAATGTCCATGAGACCATTGTATCTGCAGGTCTGAACTCCAGAGAGAAGTTTTGGGCAGAGCTTTTGCAGTGCTATGCCCTGTGTAGAGTGGGAATAACAGTCCCTCCTCTGCTTCTGATCCCCATGAGAATCAAATGAGGGAAGATAACAGTGGTGCTCTGAAAATACTCATATGTTGGAGGAAAGGGGTTAGGCTTAGAACCAGCCAAACCTGATTTTAATCTGTACTTATCTCTTTATGAGCTGTGCATGCTTGGGTAAGTCCATTAACATCTCTGAGCCTTGGGTTTTCATCCACAAAATGGAGTAGATATCACCTCTCTCCTAAGGTTACCATGAAGCTTAGGTTAACTAAGCTTCCTTCGAATCTGGTGCTATGTAAAGGCTCAAAATGATGTCATCAGCATTATTGTTTGGCAATGTGTAGTAATGTCCTTAGTCCTGTCCTTTTTAATTATTTTGAGGAGTTGTAACTTTGAGTCTATCATCCACCCACTCAAAATGTCACATGCACCTGTTTCATGAATCTTCTTACCTTTCTCCCTCATATCATAGCTCTACACTGTGTCTTCCTCCATAGGCCAACTAGACCAAAAATGGTAACATGTATGTTAGCTTCATACTGACACCTCCATGAGGAAGAGATACAAAGCTTAGGTTCTAAAGTCAAAAGAACTTGCTTCAAACACCCAACTTCACCACTTGTAGGTGGGTGACCTTGGGCACATCATTTAAACTCTCTAAAACTCGGTTTCCTTGTCTGTAAAATGAAGATAATAACAGTGCTTACGTCACAGCTCATAGGAAGAAACAGAGAAAGCTGTGAGAAAGTGGCTCACCAAGGAGTCTCAACTCACTGAGGGTGAATATTGTTTTATCTGTGTTAGCCTGGTCTCATACTGCTAATAAAGACATACCTGAGACTAGGTAATTTATAAAGGAAAGAGGTTTAATTGACTCACAGTTCCACATGGCTGGGGAGGCCTCACAATCATAGTGGAAAGCAGAGGAGCAAAGTCACATCTTGAATGGCAGCAGGCAAGCAAGAGAGAGTATGTGCAGGGGAACTCCCCATTATGAAACCATCAGATCACGTGAGACTTAGTCACTATAACAGGAACAGCAGGAAAAGACCCGCCCTCATGATCCAGTTACCTCCCACCGAGTCCTTCCCATGACACATGGGAATTACGGGAGCTACAGTTCGATATTTGGGTGGGGACACAGCCAAAGCACATATCAGTATCTAAAACCTGTCACTAATTATGTTCCATCAAACCCCCTTTCCTGTTAGATAGTAGCACACCCTTAATGATATTTCATTCTGGTTCTATAACTTCTTGGCCATTTTTTGTTTTCTCATTTTTATTGTTGTTTTTGTTGTTGTTTTAAGTAGCCTTATTTCAATCCTTTGGATTAATTCTTATTCAGTGAAAACCTACAGATTCTGAAAGCTGGCTGCCTGGATTGGAATCCTAGCTCTGCCACTTACTAACTGAGAGTTTTGGGCATGTTACTCAACCTCTGTGCCCCAGTTTCACCATCTGTAAAATGGGGATAATGATAGTAGCTACCTCATAGGAACATTGCCAGAGTTAAATGAGTCCATATGATTAAGGTGCTTAGAAGAGTGCCAGACACAGGAAGTAAGTGCTATGAAAGTTTTGCTCTTAGTATACCAAACTCGAAGTCCTCGTCCTCTTCCCTAGGCAAGATTAGACCTGGACTTTGTCTACTTACAGTTCTGGTGATCATTTCCATCATCCTTTCTTCTCCCTCAATATTACCAGAATGAGACCCGTATTGGGGCCTGAGGAAGAAGTAAAAGACAGTTGTTGTCCCATTTGACCCAGCAAGGAGACATTCTCTCCTATCCAGCAGCAATGCACTATGCATGGGCTTGATGCTGACCAGTGGTGCTTCCAATAGGCACTCTAAGGAGAGCCCCCTCCTGTGTACCTCCCATAGCCATTGATTGTCCTTTTAGACTCTTGGCTTGTATCTTCCTGTCCCAGCTCACAGCATCCTGCTACATGCCTCAGATGTTCCACTCAGCGGTGGTCACAGGCTCCTGAACTCACCTATCCTTGGAAGCAAACTATTAGGACCATCGGCATATGCAGAATCAATTTTACGTCCCAGCTGGGACTGAAACTCCAGGCCAGGGGACACGAAGATGGGTCTTGCCCTCTCTCTACCCACAGCCCTCACCAAGTAGCTCACCCCAGGGCTGTTCACCCACACCCTGGACACTGCGGCATCCAACTGAATTAAAGGGCTCACTGGTTCTTAAACAAGCCAGGAGCTTATAGAGCCCACATCCTGCCACCTCGACAAGGGTTTCCCAGAGGCCTGCCTCCCTTGGCTTGAAAAAGGGAAGCAGCTCCCCTGGCTCCCACAACAGGCCAGATCGGTCTTCCTCTAGGCCTTTCCTTAGAGCCAGCATTGTGGGGTTGGGGCTGGAGGAGAGATGCCCACACATTCTGAAAAAATGGTTCCTCCAGTAGCCCCATGCCACAGTTCCCTGACACTAGAAAGTAGGGTTCTTGACCAAATGCGGTTGCTCATGCCTGTAATCCCAGGACTTTGGGAGGCCGAGGCGGGGGATCACCTGAAGTCAGAAGTTCCAGACCAGGCTGGCCAACATGGTAAAACCCCATCTCTACTAATAATACAAAAAGTAGCTGGGTGTGGTGGTGACACATGCCTGTAATCCCAGCTACTTGGGAGGCTGAGGCAAGAGAATCTCTTGAAACAGGAAGGCAGAGGTTGCAGTGAGATGAGATTGTGCCATTGCACTCCAGCCTGCACAACAAGAGTGAAATTCCATCTCAAAAGGAATGAGAGAAATAAAGAAAGAAAGAATGAATGAATGAAAGAGAAGAGAAGAAAAGAAAAGAAAAGAGAAGAGAAGAAAAGAAAAGAAAAGAAAAGAAAAGAAAAGAAAAGAAAAGAAAAGAAAGGGAGGGTCCTTGATCCCTTTCTTAGCTGCAGGCTTTGGTTACCAATTTATGTACATGACATACAACACCATCCTGTGACATATAATTTTTTTTAAAAAAAAGAATTTGCACATTGTTTTCAAAGCATATTTGAATGAGTAAATGAATGAAAACCAGTCATATTATAAACCCATATTATAATATAATAATAAACTCATCAATTAAGTGACAACAATAATAAACTATGATATTATAAATATGATCATTGTATAAATAATATTTAAAGGCCAGGTGAGTTGGCTTATGCCTGTAATCCCAACACTTTAGGAGGCCAAAGTGGGCAGATCACAAGGTCAAGAGATGGAGACCATCCTGGCCAACATGGTGAAACCCTGTCTCTACTAAAAATACAAAAATTAACTGGGCATGGTGGCACACACTTATCGTCCCAGCTACTTGGGAGGCTGAGGCAGGAGAATCACTTAAACCTGGGAGGCGGAGGTTGCACTGCACCGAGACTGTGTCACTGTACTCCAGCCAGTGCCACAGAGTGAGACTCCATCTCAAAAAAAAGAAAAAAGAAAAACAACATACAAATTGTTTTTTCTTTGAGACATAGTCTTGCTCTGTCACCCAGGCTGGAGTGCAGTGGTGCAATCTGGGCTCACTACAACCTCCATCTCCTGCGTTCAAGTGATTCTCCCACCTCAGCCTCTTAAGTAGCTGGGACTACAGGCATGAGCCACCACACCCGCTAATTTTTTGTATTTTTAGTTGAGATGGGGTTTCGCCATGTTGGCCAGGCTGGTCTCAAACTCTTGGCCCCAAAGTGCTGGGATTACAGGTGTGAGCCACCATGCCCAGCCATTCAATTATTATTTCATATGAACATTTTTAAACATAACAAATGCTGAAAGAATAGGAAAACAATCTCTTATGTACCCATCATGTGGATTCAATAATTAATATTTTGCCATGCTTTTATATGTCCGTATCCATGCATTTATTTTTTGTGCTGAGGCATCATGATGTTTCACTCCTAAGAAATTAAACATATCTTTTCTACCAAAAAAAGGAGCTCCCAGTCAGGCGTAGTGTTTCATGCCTCTAATCCCAGAACCTTGTGAGATGGAGGTCGGCAGATCACCAGATGTCAGGAGTTTGAGACAAGCCTGGCCAACATAGTGAAACCCTGTCTCTACTAAAAATACAAACATTAGTCAGATGTGGTGGCACATGCCTGTAATGCCAGCTACTTGGGAGGCTGAGGCAGGAGAATCACTTGAATCCAGGGGCCGAGGTTGCAGTGAGTTGAGATCGCAGCACTGCCCTACAGCTTCGGCAACAGAGCGAGATTCCGTCTCAAAAAGAAAAAAAAAAAAAAAAAAAAAAAGGTGTTCCCCGTATAACAAAATGCCATTATCACACCTTACAAGATTAACCATATTGTCCTAATATTATAGACGATTCAGTCTCTGTTCAGATTTTTCCAATTGTCCCCAGAATGCCTTTCATCATTTTTAAAATTCCGGGATGTAATCAATTTTCAAGCTTTGCATCTGGTTGCTATATCTTAAAAATCTAAACTTTTCTTTCTGGTCGGGTGTGGTGGCTCGTACTTGTAATCCCAGCACTTTGGGAGGTCAAGGCTGGCAGATCATCTGAGGTCAGGAGTTCAAGACCACCCTGGCCAACATAGCAAAACCCCATCTCTACTAAAAATACAAAAATTGGCTGGCCGTGGTGGCATGCATCTGTAATCCCAGCTACTTGGGAGACTGAGGCAGGAGAATCACCTGATCCTGGGAGGTGGAGGTTGCAGTGAGCTGAAATGGTGCCACTGCATTCCAGTCTGGGGGACAGAGCAAGACTCCATCTCCAAAATAAAGAGAGCACATTCTGGGAGCCACTTCCAGGAAGATGTATAGATTCTAAAAAATGTTAAAAGATAAGCACCAGGTATATCAGCTCACACCTGAAATCCCAGCATTTAGGTAGATGGGAAGGTAGGAGGATTGCTTGATTTGAGGTCGGGAGTTGGAGACTAGCCTGGGTCACATAATGAGACCCCCATCTATTCAAAAAGTTTTTAAAAATAGTAGGGCATGGTGGCCTATGCCTGTGTTCCTAGCTACTCAGGAACCTGGGGTAGAACTATCACTTTGAGCCCAGGAATTCAATGCTGTACTGAGCTATGACTGTACCACTGTGCTCCAACCTGGGCAACAGTGAGACCCTGTCTCTTAAAAAGTAAATAAAAAGAAACATAGGAGGGGGTCAGGCTAAGCCAAAGAAGGACATGAAGGACACCATATTTGATAAGTATCAGTGTCACTGAGGCTCGGCAGGATCTTCTTCCGGGCCTGTGAACTTGTTTAATTTCTACTTAGAAAGCTTTTCCTCCAGGCCGCATGTGGTGGCTCACGCCTGTAATCCCAGCACTTTGGGAGGCCAAGGCAGGTGGATACCTGAGGTCAGGAGCTCGAGACCAGCCTGACCAACATGGTGAAATCTCATCTCTGCTAAAAATACAAAAGTACCTGGGTGTCGTAGCATACGCCTGTAATGCCAACAACTCGGGAGAGTAGCTGAGACAGGAGAATCGCTTGAACCCGGTGGTGTGTGCCTGTAATCCCAGTTACTTGAGAGAGTAGCTGAGGCAGGAGAATCACTTGAACCTGGGAGGTGGAGGTTGCAATGAGCCAAGATGGTGCTATTGTACTACAGCCTGGGCAACAAGAGCAAAATTCTGTCGAAAAAGAAAGAAAGAAAGAAAGAGAGAGAGAGAGAGAGAGAGAGAGAGAGAGAGAGAGAGAAAGGAAGGAAGGAAAGAAGGAAGGAAGGAAGGAAGGAAGGAAGGAAGGAAGGAAGGAAGGAAGGAAGGAAGGAAGGAAGGAAGGAAGGAAGGAAGGAAAAGAAAGGAAAAGAAAGGAAAAGAAAGGAAAATAAAAGAAAAGAAAAGAGAAAAGAGAAGAAAAGAAAAGAAGGAAGACAAAAGAAAGAAAGCCGTCCCCCCATATACCTGTAAGAATCATTGTCTTAATTCTCTTTATGTCTTGACATGATTCTTGCATTGTCAGAGATCATTCTATCTGAAATTGAAACTATTTACTGCTTCCCTAATTTTTTTTCCATAGCACTTAAAACTTTTTTTTTTTTAATTTGAGATGGAGTCTCACTCTGTCACCCAGGCTGGAGTCCACTGCTGTGATCTCAGCTCACTGCAACCTCCCCCTCCTGGGTTCAAGTGATTCTCCCACCTTAGCCTCCCAAGTAGCTGGGATTACAGGCACCTGCTACAAAGACTAGCTAATTTTTTTTGTTTGTTTTTTGTATTTTTAGTAGAGATGGGATTCACCATGTTGGCCAGGCTGGTCTTGAACTCCTTACCTCAGGTGATCTGCCACTTCAGCCTCCCAAAGCCTTGAGATTACAGGCATGAGCCACCACACCTTGCCATGGCTAAGTTTTTATTTTTAGTGGAGACAGGGTTTCACCATGTTGGCCTGGCTGGTCTCGAACTCCTGACCTCAAGTGATCTGCCTGCTTCATCTTCCCAAAGTGTTGGGATTACAAGCAGGAGCCACTCTACCTGGATTGCTTTTTAACAAACCATCTCTATTCTTATTTCCACTAGAATGTAAACTTGATGACAGCAGAAGATATTAATTTTGTTCAATACTGTTTATCCCTAGAGCCTAGAACTGTGCTATGCACATGGTAAGGAGACAAGTATTTGTTGAATGAATATTTTGAGCAGCTGTTCTTAGACTTTTTGGTCTCAGAAACTCTTTACTTTTTCTTTTTTTCTGTAGAGATGGGGTCTCACTATGTTGTCAAGCCTGGTCTTAAATTCCTGGGCTCAAGTGATTCTCCCACCTTGGCCTCCAAAAGTGTTGGGGTTACAGGTGTGAGCCACCATGTCCAGCCTTGTTCTTTCTTTCTGAGAACACTTATAGCCTCCGTATTTTCTGTTTTGAAATGTACGGTAATGTGTCTAGGTATGGGTCTTATTCTTACTCAAGTGGGCCCTTTGACTTACAGTAGAGGCAGTTTTTTTGTTCTTTGAATATTTCCTCCAATGAGTTTTCTTTTCTTTGTTTTTGTGTTTTTGTTTTGTGGTTTTTTTTTTTTTTTTTTTTTTGGAACTTCTTTTACTCAGCTTTTTGTTTCCTTGGTGTATCGTCTGAATTTGTCATTGAAACTTCTACCATGAAATGACACTTTTCATTTGTGATCCTATTTTATTGGTCAAGCAAGCACCTAGCCATGACTGAGTTTGCTAGGGTGAGGCAGGGGATGCCTTCTGGGACAAGCTGCCTTATTGATGAATGTGGATACGCTCACCTTTATCTTTTTTTTTTTTTTTTTTTTTTTTTTTTTTGTCCCTCTCTCACAGTCTTAATTTCTAAGGGAACTTTCCTTTCCATTTCTTGCTTACAAAATCCTGTTATTGTTTAACTGACAAAATATCTTCTACCTATTCCTGATTGGTTTTAGTGTTGTTTGCTGGGCCTTGCCTTTATTTCCTCATAGTTTTTTTCTCTTGATTTTGATGTCTTTCATGTTAGTGGAATTAGTGGAATATTTGTTAACAGCTCACTAAAAGGTGATCATAAGCTCTTCTCTGCCTGAGTGCTCGTATCTGGTAGGCTTCAGTGACTGAAAAGTGAAATGCTTAGTGAACCATTTGTCTCTGGAACAAGAAGACACCTTGTTCCAGAAGGCATAGCCTGCCTCACCCTAGCAAACTCATTCATGGCTAGGTGCTCGCTTGGCCAATAAAATAGGATCACAAATGAAAAGTGTCATTTCATGGTAGAAGTTTCAATGACAAATTCAGACAATACACCAAGGAAACAAAAAGCTGAGTAAAAGAAGTTCCAAAAACAAAACAAAACAACAACAACAACAAAAAAAAAACAAAGCAAAGAAAAGAAAACTCATTGGAGGAAATATTCAAATAACAAAAAAAAATTGGTCTCCGTCTTGCAGAAGGATTATACTGTCTGACTCCAGTGAACTCAGCCATGGCCAAGTCCTTTGTTTTAGCTGATGAAATATGAATAAAAGTGGCACTTATCATCTTGGAGGGGCATATAAATTAGGTTTTGTTTGTTTGTTTTGTTTTGTTTTTGTAAGACTTGCTGTGTCACCCAGGCTGGAGTTGGAGTGCAGTGGTGTGATCTCAGCTCACTGCAACCTCTGCCTCCCAGGTTCGAGCAATTCTCATGTCTCAGCCTCCCAAGCAGCTGGGACTACACGTGCACACCACCACCCCGGGCTAATTGTTTGTATTTTTAGTAGAGATGGGTTTTCACCATGTTGGCCAGGCTGCTAATGAGGTTCATTGTGGGCTTTTCAGTTCCCCCAGAGAAGGATCCTCTTGTATCCTGCCCGTAGGTGTATATACCTCGTTGCCAGCATCTTTTGTCTTCATCTGCAGAATGGTGCTGCAGGTCTTACCATATATGTAGGTTTAATCTCTGATTTCCGTATAGAAGCTCATTCCTGTCATCTCATTTCCTGAATGCCCCTGAGCTCTGATTAAAATTCTGCAAGGATAAACTTCCATTTCTTATAAAGGTGTGACCAGTCCTTTTTTCTCATGAGAGGACATTTCGTCTTCAACTGCTCCTTACACTTTTTTTCAGCCACCATCCTTTATTCCTTTTGAAAAATCTAATTCCCTTCATTTTCTGAGTCTTTCTGATATTTTGTGGTACAAATCACTGACATTCTCTTCTGCAGTACATTTCCATTATTTGAATTTCCTCAGATAACTCAGCTGTGCACTGAAATCTTCCATATCCTTTCCATTACTGAAAAATCTGTTAATATCTGTTGTTGTGTACCAGTGGCTCTTCTATATTTCTTTTCTTGTGAGTTTGTACCACTTTCCCCTTTCTTATCATTTTCATGGGGTTTTGGGAGGAAGCACTTGTTGGTTGATCTATTCTCTTTCTTTTAAATATGAGCATTATTTAACCAGGTGTGGTGGTGCATGCCTGTAGTCTCAGTTACATGGGAGGTTGAGGCAGGAGAATGGCTTGAACCCAGGAGATGGAAGTTGCTGTGAGCTGAGATCGCACCACTGTACTTCAGCATGGGTAACGACTTGGGGGACATGTTGATCCATCTCCAGTAAAGACTGAGGAAAAGAGCATTGAATATAAGAAAAAATACTTCCTCTGTTCTCAGACCTTGTTTCTTTTAAGGTCACACCTTTTCGAAGTTTTGAGTTTGAATCACAACCTGGATTGAAATCATGAGGGAGCTTGTGTAGGAAAGAATCATCAAGGGAGTTAGTTGGGAACTTCTCTACCACAGCTTACTCCTTACGGTATTAACCCTCTTTAAGTGTAAATGCCTCTGGTTTAAAACATTTGTACCTCATCTCATACCAGAGTGTTCATACTGGAGAGAAGCCCTATGAATTTACTGAATGTGGGGGAAATTTTACTCACATGTCGCATTTCATCGAACGTAGAAGTCATGCTGAAGAGAAACCCTGTGCGACTAAGGAGTGTTGACAAGCCCTTAGCTAGATGACAACCCTCACTGAGAAGCAGCAAATTCGTGCTGGAGACAAACCAGTGAAGATAGCAATACTTTATTGAATAACAGAAAATTTTTCTGGAGAGAAAGCATTGAATGTACTGAATGTGATAACATTTCCTCTCAAACCATATCCCTTACTCTGCATTTAGGAGGTCACACATAGAGAAGCCTTATAAATATAAGAGATGTGGAAATATCTTAAGCCAAAAGTAAATCCTCATCCATCAAGAAATTTGTACTGGAGAGAAACCTTGTGAGTATGGGAAAGCTTCCATTCACATGTCACACCTCAGCCGGCAGAGAATTTACAGTGGGGAAAATCCCTTTGCCTGTAAGGTATGTGGGAAAGTGTTCAGCCACAAGTCAAACCTCACTGAGCATGAGCATTTTCACATGAGAGAGAAACCTTTTGAATATAACAAGTGTGGGAAAGCCTTTCGCCAAAAGGAGTATGTCATTAAACATCAGAACTCCCATACCGGCGAGAAGCTTTTCCAATGTATTGAATGTGGAAAATCCTTTAGCCAGAATGAAAACCTCCTTACACACCAGAAAATTCACACTGGAGAAAAATCTTTTGAGTGTAAACATTTCAGGAAAGCTTTCATTCAGAAGACAAACCTCATCAGACACCAGAGAACTCACCCAGGAGAGAAGCCCTATGTATGTAAGGAATGTGGAAAACCCTTTAGTGGCAAATCCAACCTTACTGAGCATGACAAAATGCATATTGGAGAGAAGCCTTTTAAATGCAGTGAATGTGGAACAGCCTTTGGTTAGAAGAAGTACCTCATAAAACATCAGAACATTCACATTGGAGAGAAACGCTATGAATGTAATGAATGTGGAAAAGCCTTCTCTCAGAGCTCATCTCTCACGGTGCATGTGAGAAGCCATACTGGTGAGAAGTCCTATGGTTGTAATGAATGTGAGAAAGCTTTCTCTCAGTTCTCAACGCTTGCTGTGCATTTGAGAATACACACAGGTAAGAAGCCTTATCAGTGGAGAGACTGTGGGAAAGCTTTCAGCAAGAAGTCACACGACATTAGACACTGGAAAATTCATACTCACTAAAAACTCCATGAATGCCTTGAAAGTGGGAAAGCTTTCCTCAGAAATTTGCACCTCATCATGCACCAGAAATAATCCTTCTAAAAAAAAGCACCACAAATGAGGTTAACTTTAACAAATACTAAAAACTCAAGGGACACCAGAAAATTTGTACAGAAGACAAAGACACAAGTATGATAAAAAGCTTGTGTCCAACAAAGAAACCTACAGCAGAGATAATGGTAAAAGTTTAGGCACATTTTCACTAAAAATGACAACAGAAAATGAATGCCTGTTTTTTATTGCTACACCATAGATCTGGAGATCTTTGCCAATAACAGGAAAAATGAGTGTAAATATTGGAAAGGAACAGACAAAAATAGATAACATGGTCATCTACAACTAAGACTCCTGTGGCATTGATTCAACAGAGCAGAAGAGATTTCAGAGAAAGACTTATGCACTTATTAGAAATTGGAATATGATACAAACAGCATCAGGAAGTGAGGAAATAATGAAACTATTAATTTAAGTGGAGGTAACTTGTTCTCCAAGAGGGAAAAAATAGACCATGAACTATACACAAGAATAAATCCAGAGATTAAAAACAGAAATATGAAAAAGCTGTATACTAAAATGCACATGACCTTGGGAATAGGGAAACATTGCTTGTAACAACTTCAGAAATACTTAGCAGTTCTACTTGTGAGCATGAATGCTCAGGAAATACGTACTAGGATGTTTACTGCGGCTTGATTGGTAGTAGCCAAAAATTAAAACAATTGAAAAAGCCCATCATGAACAATATGGGAAATTCTTATGGAATAATATGTATCTGTAAAATGCAACAAATGAAATCCACTTATATTAACAGAAAGAACCCAAAATTGTTGAGGGGGAATCAAGTTGCAGAGCCATGCAGATAGTACAATGACATTTTGTAAATTTGAATTAAAAGCTCCCTCACAAAACTCAGTACTATCTATTGGTAATGGATGCATATATGTATGTACATGTTTTTGAAATGGATTGCAAGGATACAGACCAAACTCTTGATAGTGGTCACCTGTGAAGAGTGGAGAAGGGAAAGTAATGAGTGTGGAAGGTGTGGTGGGTATTGGTTAAAGGGGACTTCAATTTTTTATATGAACATCCGCTTCTGTTTCAAAAGACTTCAAGTAAATATGAGGAGATACTGATTGATTCTGGATTGTGGTATATGGATATCTAGTCTTATTTTTTGTACTTTTCTGTATTTTTAAAATTTCTCAAAATTAATAAGAATGGGAGTGAGGATGTGAATGCTGTATCTGTGGAAGTCATGTTATACTGGATCCATTTCCAACCAAATATGAAACATTTTATAGAAAATATTTCCAAAATTTTATCACAGATGAGTGGATTGACTTGCTGTCTACGTAATATGAAATTAATCTATTTTATTAAAATTTAAAAGGACAGCACAATCTAAATCTGTTTTAATTATTTTAATATGGTATACACACTATATCGGGGTCCCCAACTCCCCCCTGGCTGCATGGCAGGAGGTGAGTGGCAGGTAGGCGAGTATTGCCACATGAGCTCCACCTCTTGCTAGAGCAGCGGTGGCATTAGATTCTCATAGGAGCATGAACCCTATTGGGAACTGTGCATGTGAGGAATCTAGGTTGTGCGCTTCTTATGAGAATGTAATGCCTGACGATCTGAGGTGGAACAGTTTCATCCTGAAAACGTCCCATCCCCTAGCCCCACAAACCATCCATGGAAAAATTGTCTTCCATGGAATTGGTCCCTGGTACCAAAAAGATTGGAGACCACTGCACTATATGACCTCTTTCTTTGTATTTCTAACATTTTGCAAAACAAGTTTAGAGAATGTTAAATGTTTATTAAACATACATGCACAGGCATCATATAATTAGTCTCTTTCAGTTATGCTGATTTTGGAATGTCAGTTTTCCTGTCTTGCATATTTCCATGGGACACGTGCATTAAATATTAAATTTTTGATAATATTTTATTTTTTTTTTTGGTCTTGCTCTGTTGCCCAGGCCAGAATACAATGGCAGGATCTTGGCTCACTGCAATCTCTTCTGCCTACTGGGCTCATGCATTCCTCCCACCTTAGCCTCCCAAGTAGCTGGGACTACAGGCATGCACCACCATCCTGTGCTAATTTAAAAAAATAAAATGTGTAGCCATGGGGAGTCTGTATATTGCCCAGATTAGTCTCAAACTCCTGGGCTCAAGTGTTCCTTCCGTGGCCTCCCAAAGTGCTGCCATTACAGGTATGAGTCACCATGCCCAGCGAATTTTATATTTAAAAGGAGAAAACGGCTTCCCAGAACTTCCACAGTTCAGTGCATTAGTTGTCAACACCTGCATGTCAGTCTTAACCTGCGAGCTATCACTCCTCCCACTGCTGTTACGGAGAGAGAATGGGATAGGTATGAGAAAAATGGCTCAGACCCTAGACAGAGTTCCATTTTGTAAATCAGCCCTTCCTGAAGATTTTTTTAAACCTTCATCAGTATAATATAAACCTTATTAAAGGTTTTCTTAAATAATGGTGAATGGCCACAATGCACAGCATTTGAGCTTGATTTTGAAACCTTAAAGAAAAAAACTCATTAAATGCCACTACATCATTGTATCACTTAGGCTTTTAGGAGGAATTAGATACTTAAATATCGAAATGAATTTGTATTTTCTAAGATGACGTACCCCATCTTTTTCTCTGCTTTCCCTCTTTGCACATATATTTCTTTTTCTTTTCTTTTTCTTTTTTATTATACTTTAAGTTCTAGGGTACATGTGCATAACGTGCAGGTTTGTTACATATGTATACTTATGCCATGTTGGTGTGCTGCACCCATCAACTCGTCAGCACCCATCAATTCATCATTTATATCATGCATAACTCACCAATGCAATCCCTCCCTCCTCCCCCCTCCCCCCTCCCCATGATAGGCCCCAGTGCGTGATGTTCCCCTTCCCGAGTCCAAGTGATCTCATTGTTCAGTTCCCACCTATGAGTGAGAACATGCGGTGTTTGGTTTTCTCTTCTTGTGATAGTTTGCTAAGAATGATGGTTTCCAGCTGCATCCATGTCCCTACAAAGGACGCAAACTCATCCTTCTTTATGGCTGCATAGTATTCCATGGTGTATATGTGCCACATTTTCTTAATCCAGTCTGTCACAGATGGACATTTGGGTTGATTCCAAGTCTTTGCTATTGTGAATAGTGCCGCAATAAACATACGTGTACATGTGTCTTTGTAGTAGAATAATTTATAATCCTTTGGGTATATACCCAGTAGTGGGATGGCTGGGTCATATGGTACATCTAGTTCTAGATCCTTGAGGAATTGCCATACTGTTTTCCATAATGGTTGAACTAGTTTACAATCCCACCAACAGTGTAAAAGTGTTCCTATTTCTCCACATCCTCTCCAACACCTGTTGTTTCCTGACTTCTTAATGATTGCCATTCTAACTGGTGTGAGATGGTATCTCATTGTGGTTTTGATTTGCATTTCTCTGATGGCGAGTGATGATGAGCATTTTTTCATGTGTCTGTTGGCTGTATGAATATCTTCTTTTGAGAAATGTCTGTTCATATCCTTTCCCCACTTTTTGATGGGGTTGTTTGTTTTTTTCTCGTATATTTGTTTGAGTTCTTTGTAGATTCTGGATATTAGCCCTTTGTCAGATGAGTAGGTTGCAAAAATTTTCTCCCATTCTGTAGGTTGCCTGTTCACTCTGATGGTAGTTTCTTTTGCTGTGCAAAAGCTCTTTAGTTTAATTAGATCCCATTTGTCAATTTTGGCTTTTGCTGCCGTTGCTTTTGGTGTTTTAGACATGAAGTCCTTGCCCATGCCTATGTCCTGAATGGTACTACCTAGATTTTCTTCTAGGGTTTTTATGGTATTAGGTCTAACATTTAAGTCTCTAATCCATCTTGAATTAATCTTCGTATAAGGGGTAAGGAAAGGATCCAGTTTCAGCTTTCTACTTATGGCTAGCCAATTTTCCCAGCACCATTTATTAAATAGGGAATCCTTTCCCCATTTCTTGTTTCTCTCAGGTTTGTCAAAGATCAGATGGCTGTAGATGTGCGGTATTATTTCTGAGGACTCTGTTCTGTTCCATTGGTCTATATCTCTGTTTTGGTACCAGTACCATGCTGTTTTGGTTACTGTAGCCTTGTAGTATAGTTTGAAGTCAGGTAGCGTGACGCCTCCAGCTTTGTCCTTTTGACTTAGGATTGTCTTGGCAATGCGGGCTCTTTTTTGGTTCCATATGAACTTTCAAGCAGTTTTTTCCAATTCTGTGAAGAAAGTCATTGGTAGCTTGATGGGGATGGCATTGAATCTATAAATAACCTTGGGCAGTATGGCCATTTTCACGATATTGATTCTTCCTATCCATGAGCATGGTATGTTCTTCCATTTGTTTGTGTCCTCTTTTATTTCACTGAGCAGTGGTTTGTAGTTCTCCTTGAAGAGGTCCTTTACATCCCTTGTAAGCTGGATTCCTAGGTATTTTATTCTCTTTGAAGCAATTGTGAATGGAAGTTCATTCGTGATTTGGCTCTCTGCTTGTCTGTTACTGGTGTATAAGAATGCTTGTGATTTTTGCACATTAATTTTGTATCCTGAGACTTTGCTGAAGTTCCTTATCAGCTTAAGGAGATTTTGGGCTGAGATGATGGGGTTTTCTAAATATACAATCATGTCATCTGCAAACAGGGACAATTTGACTTCTTCTTTTCCTAACTGGATACCCTTGATTTCTTTCTCTTGCCTGATTGCCCTAGCCAGAACTTCCAACACTATGTTGAATAGGAGTGGTGAGAGAGGGCATCCCTGTCTTGTGCCAGTTTTCAAAGGGAATTTTTCCAGTTTTTGCCCATTCAGTATGATATTAGCTGTGGGTTTGTCATAAATAGCTCTTATTATTTTGAGGTACGTTCCATCAATACCGAATTTATTGAGCGTTTTTAGCATGAAGGGCTGTTGAATTTTGTCAAAAGCCTTTTCTGCATCTATTGAGACAATCATGTGGTTCTTGTCTTTGGTTCTGTTTATATGCTGGATTACGTTTATTGATTTGCGAATGTTGAACCAGCCTTGCATCCCAGGGATGAAGCCCACTTGATCATGGTGGATAAGCTTTTTGATGTGCTGCTGAATCCGGTTTGCCAGTATTTTATTGAGAATTTTTGCATCAATGTTCATCAGGGATATTGGTCTAAAATTCTCTTTTTTTGTTGTGTCTCTGCCAGGCTTTGGTATCAGGATGATGTTGGCCTCATAAAATGAGTTAGGGAGGATTCCCTCTTTCTCTATTGATTGGAATAGTTTCAGAAGGAATGGTACCAGCTCCTCCTTGTACCTCTGGTAGAATTCAGCTGTGAATCCATCTGGTCCTGGACTTTTTTTGGTGGGTAGGCTATTAATTGTTGCCTCAATTTCAGAGCCTGCTATTGGTCTATTCAGGGATTCAACTTCTTCCTGGTTTAGCCTTGGGAGAGTGTAAGTGTCCAGGAAATTATCCATTTCTTCTAGATTTTCTAGTTGATTTGCGTAGAGGTGTTTATAGTATTCTCTGATGGTAGTTTGTATTTCTGTGGGGTCCGTGGTGATATCCCCTTTATCATTTTTTATTGCATCTATTTGATTCCTCTCTCTTTTCTTCTTTATTAGCCTTGCTAGCGGTCTGTCAATTTTGTTGATCTTTTCAAAAAACCAACTCCTGGATTCATTGATTTTTTGGAGGGTTTTTTGTGTCTCTATCTCCTTCAGTTCGGCTCTGATCTTAGTTATTTCTTGCCTTCTGCTAGCTTTTGAATGTGTTTGCTCTTGCCTCTCTAGTTCTTTTAATTGTGATGTTAGAGTGTCAATTTTAGATCTTTCCTGCTTTCTCTTGTGGGCATTTAGTGCTATAAATTTCCCTCTACACACTGCTTTAAATGTGTCCCAGAGATTCTGGTATGTTGTATCTTTGTTCTCATTGGTTTCAAAGAACATCTTTACTTCCGCTTTCATTTCGTTATGTACCCAGTAGTCATTCAGGAGCAGGTTGTTCAGTTTCCATGTAGTTGAGCGGTTTTGATTGAGTTTCTTAGTCCTGAGTTCTAGTTTGATTGCACTGTGGTCTGAGAGACAGTTTGTTATAATTTCTGTTCTTTTACATTTGCTGAGGAGTGCTTTACTTCCAATTATGTGGTCAATTTTGGAATAAGTGCGATGTGGTGCTGAGAAGAATGTATATTCTGTTGATTTGGGGTCGAGAGTTCTGTAGATGTCTATTAGGTCCGCTTGGTGCAGAGATGAGTTCAATTCCTGGATATCCTTGTTAACTTTCTGTCTCATTGATCTGTCTAATGTTGACAGTGGAGTGTTGAAGTCTCCCATTATTATTGTATGGGAGTCTAAGTCTCTTTGTAAGTCTCTAAGGACTTGCTTTATGAATCTGGGTGCTTCTGTATTGGGTGCATATATATTTAGGAGAGTTAGCTCTTCCTATTGAATTGATCCCTTTACCATTATGTAATGGCCCTCTTTGTCTCTTTTGATCTTTGATGGTTTAAAGTCTGTTTTATCAGAGACAAGGATTGCAACCCCTGCTTTTTTTTGTTCTCCATTTGCTTGGTAGATCTTCCTCCATCCCTTTATTTTGAGCCTATGTATGTCTCTGCATGTGAGATGGGTCTCCTGAATACAGCAGACTGATGGGTCTTGACTCTTTATCCAGTTTGCCAGTCTGTGTCTTTTAATTGGAGCATTTAGTCCATTAACATTTAAGGTTAATATTGTTATGTGTGAACTTGATCCTGCCATTATGATATTAACTGGTTATTTTGCTCGTTAGTTGATGCAGTTTCTTCCTAGCCTCGATGGTCTTTACATTTTGGCATGTTTTTGCGATGGCTGGTACCTGTTGTTCCTTTCCATGTTTAGGGCTTCCTTCAGGGTCTCTTGTAAGGCAGGCCTGGTGGTGACAAAATCTCTAAGCATTTGCTTATCTGTAAAGGATTTTATTTCTCCTTCACTTATGAAACTTAGTTTGGCTGGATATGAAATTCTGGGTTGAAAATTCTTTTCTTTAAGAACGTTGAATATTGGCCCCCACTCTCTTCTGGCTTGTAGAGTTTCTGCAGAGAGATCTGCTGTTAGTCTGATGGGCTTCCCTTTGTGGGTAACCCGACCTTTCTCTCTGGCTGCCCTTAAGATTTTTTTCCTTCATTTCAACTTTGGTGAATCTGGCAATTATGTGTCTTGGAGTTGCTCTTCTGGAGGAGTATCTTTGTGGCGTTCTCTGTATTTCCTGAATTTGAATGTTGTCCTGCCCTACTAGGTTGGGGAAGTTCTCCTGGATGATATCCGGAAGAGTGTTTTCCAACTTGGTTCCATTTTCCCCCTCACTTTCAGGCACCCCAATCAGACGTAGATTTGGTCTTTTTACGTAATCCCATACTTCTTGCAGGCTTTGCTCATTTCTTTTTCTTCTTTTTTCTTTTGGTTTCTCTTCTCGCTTCATTTCATTCATTTGATCCTCAATCGCTGATACTCTTTCTTCCAGTTGATCGAGTCGGTTACTGAAGCTTGTGCATTTGTCACGTATTTCTCTTGTCATGGTTTTCATCTCTGTCATTTCGTTTATGATCTTCTCTGCATTAATTAGTCTAGCTGTCAATTCTTCCACTCTTTTTTCAAGATTTTTAGTTTCTTTGCGCTGGGTACGTAATTCCTCCTTTAGCTCTGAGAAGTTTGATGGACTGAAGCCTTCTTCTCTCCTCTCGTCCAAGTCATTCTCTGACCAGCTTTGATCCGTTGCTGGCGATGGGCTGCGCTCCTTTGCAGGAGGAGATGCGCTCTTATTTTTTGAATTTCCAGCTTTTCTGCCCTGCTTCTTCCCCATCTTTGTGGTTTTATCTGTCTCTGGTCTTTGATGGTGGTGACGTACTGATGGGGTTTTGGTATAGGTGTCCTTCCTGTTTGATAGTTTTCCTTCTGACAGTCAGAAGGACTGTCTGTTGGTCTGTTGGAGATTGCTTGAGGTCCACTCCAGACCCTGTTTGCCTGGGTATCAGCAGCAGAGGTTGCCGAAGATAGGATATTGCTGAACAGCGAGTGTACCTGTCTGATTCTTCCTTTGGAAGTGTCCTCTCAGGGGTGTACTCCACCCTGTGAGGTGTGGGGTGTCAGACTGCCCCTAGTGGGGGATTTCTCCCAGCTAGGCTACTCAGGGGTCAGGGACACACCTGAGCAGGCAGGCTGTCCGTTCTCAGATCTCAACCTCCGCGTTGGGAGATCCACGGCTCTCCCCAAAGCTGTCAGACAGAGTCGTTCGCGTCTGTACAGGCTCCCGCTACTTCCCCTGTTGGTCTTCAGCTGTGCGCTGTCCCCAGAGGTGGAGACTACAGAGACAGGCAGGCTTCCTTGAGCTGCTGTGAGCTCCACCCAGTTCGAGCTTCCCAGCGGCTTTGTTTACCTACTTAAGCCTCAGCAATGGCGGGCGCCCCTCCCCCAGCCTCGCTGCTGCCTTGCGGATAGATCGTGGCAGACTGCTGTGTTAGCAGTGAGGGAGGCTTCGTGGGCGTGGGACCCTCCCGGCCAGGTGTGGGATATATTCTCCTGGTGTGCCTGTATGCTTACAGCGCAGTATTGGGGTGGGAGTTACCCGATTTTCCAGGTGTTGTGTGTCTCAGTTCCCCTGGCTAGGAAAACGGATCCCCTTCCCCCTTGCGCTTCCAGGTGAGGCGATGCCTCGCCCTGCTTCAGCTCTCGCTGGTCAGGCTGCAGCAGCTGACCAGCACTGATTGTCCGGCACTCCCTAGTGAGATGACCCCAGTACCTCAGTTGAAAATGCAGAAATCACCGGTCTTCTGTGTCGCTCGCGCTGGGAGTTGGAGACTGGAGCTGTTCCTATTCGGCCATCTTGCTCCGCCCCCTTCTGCACATATATTTCATGTTTTAAGGTGTTCTCTTTATGATACAGTTGGCCCTCTGTGTCTGTGGATTCTGCATCCATTAATCATTGAACCCTGGATGGAAAGTATTAAAATATACAACAATTTTAAAAATACAAATGTTAATATACAACTATTTGGATAGCATTTACATTATATTAAGTATTATGAGTAATCTAGAGATGATTCGAAGTATACAGGAGGATGTGTTTAGGCTGTATGTAAATGCTGTGCCATTTTATATGAGGATCTGGAGCATCTGTGAATTTAGGTGTCTGTGGGGGTGTCCTGGAACCACTTTCCCTTGGACACCAGAAGGATGACAGTATTAAGAAAAAACACAAGCTGTTTGATGAAACATCTGGCATGGGAATTTTACCTATTGACCACTGCTCACTAGCAAGGTTAAACATGACTTTGTCATACAAGGCAATGATAACATATTTTGGCATTTATTTAGCCTCTAGTTCCCTCCCCCACATCTCCCTGCAGAATGTTTTCATCTAAATTCGTGGTTCTTCAGTATACGTTAAAATCACCTGGATAATTTGTTGCTGGGCCCTTCTCCAGGGTTTCTGATTCAGTAAGTCAGGTCGGGGCTAGAATTTGCATTTCTGAGAAGTTCCCAGAGCATGCTGATGCTGCTGTACCAGGGACAACAGTTTGGAAACCCCTGTTCTAACCATTTTATCTTCAGGAAAGTTCTGTTGGATAGTAGTATGCATCCAATTATTTTTGCATTGTATATCTAGGGAAAGAAGAAGGCTGGGTGTGGTGGCTCAGGCCTGTAATCCCAGCACTTTGGGAGGCTGAGGTGGACAGATTACTTGAGCCCAGGAGTTGGAAACCAGCCTGGCCAACATAGTAAAACCCAGTCTCTATAAAAATGCAAAAATTAGCTGGATGTGGTGGTGCATAACTGTAGTCCTAACTATGTGGAGGGATGAGGCAGGAGGATAACTTGAGCACAGCAGGTAGAGGCTGCAGTGAGCTGTGATTGTGCCACTGTGCTCTAGCTTGGATGACAGAGTGAGTCCCAGTGTCAAAAAAGGAAAAACAAAACAATACTTTCACATCTACTTAGGGGGAGAGCCAAGACTAAAGCAAGTTATGACTTCTGACTATTTCAGTGCAATCGATAAGTGAGAAAACTCCTGTAAATTTTTTGAGAAGTATTTGCCTAAGGCTTATATGCCGGTTTGGTTCATCTTTGTGTGTGTGTGTGTGTGTGTGTTTAATTGCTATAAATGAATACTTGAGACTGTATAATTTATAAGGAAAAGAATTTTATTTTGGCTCAGGGTCCCTGAAGACTGTACAGTAAGCATGGTGCTGGCATTTGCTTTAGGTGAGGCCTCAGGGAGCTTACAATCATAGTGGAAGAAGGGGATGTCACAATTCACATGGCAAGAGAGGGAGGGAGACAGGGTAGGTGTCACACTCTTAAACAACCAGATCTCTCCTGAACCACCAGAACGATAATTCACTGATCACCAAGCATTAAGTCATTTATGAGGGATCCACCTCCACAATCCAAACACCTCCTACCAGGCCCCACCTCTGGGGTGACAGAGTGAGACCCCATGTGAAAACAAAACAGCCAACAACCAGAGTGAATGTGGAGATAGGAAGGGGTGATAGCGTGTAGACTGCTCTTGAAATGTTTTGCTGGAAGGCCAGATGTGGGTCAGTAGCTTGAAGCAGATGCAAGATATAGGAAGGGATTTTGTTTCTTTGTTACTAAAGATGGAAGACATAGAGGATGTTTTTAAACTGATGATAGTGACTTAGTAAGAAAACTGCAGGACAAGGCTGGGTGCCGGTGGCTCATGCCAGTAATCCTGCACTTTGGGAGGCCGAGGCAGGTGGATCACCTGAGGTCAGGAGTTTGAGACCAACCTGGCCAACATGGTGAAACCCCGTCTCTATCAAACAATACGAAAATTAGCTGGGCATGCTGGCGGGCGCCTGTAATCTCAGCTACTCGGGAGGTTGAGGCACAAGAATAGCTTGAACCCAGGAGGCAGAGGTTACAGTGAGCCAAGATCTTGCCACTGCACTCCAGCCTGGGTGACAGAGCAAGACTCAGTCTCAAAAAAAAAAAAAAAAAAAAAACGGAGAGGAAAAAGAGAAAGAAAACTGCAGGACAAAAGTATTTGAGAGGCTGTGAGAAGACCAGGCTGTTGGCCCAGTTAGTGTTTAATAGGAACTGGGATACTTCCTCTTTGGAGGGGAAGGAAAAGATTATGTAGGTGCCAATTCACGCAGATCTGAGAATCTGATAGTGGGGGAACTAAAAGTAGTTCCTATCTGGTTAGTTGTATTTTGTGAGTAAAATATCAGCTGGATAAAAGGGAAGATGTTGTTTGTTTGTTTATTTATTTATTTATTATTTTTGAGATGGTGTCTTGCTCTGTCACCCAGGCTGGAGTGCAGTGGCACAAAAGGGAGTATGTTATACTTCAGTTGAAGCACGCTCATAGGCCCCAATACAATGTATTTTGATTAAAGCTCTGAACTTTTACAGTTAAGTTCCCTTTTTTCTTTTTCTCTTTCCTTGCCTTTTCTTTTCTTTTTTTTTGAGTGAGGGGAGGGGGGACAGGGTCTTTCTCTGTCTCCCAGTCTGGAGCGCAATGGTGTGATCTCGGCTCACTGCAACCTCCACCTCCCTGATTCAGGCAATTCTGCTTCAGCCTCCTCCCCAGTATCTGGGATTACAGGTGTGCATCACCACTCCTGGCTAATATTTTTTTGTATAAAGTAACTTTTTCTCTCATCAGGCAGCCTTCATTTCAGACATCCCTGAGATGTGTCTAACAGAACACATCCGGGGTTATGTGGAACGGACTTAGAACATGCTAATATTCCAAGCAACATTAGAAGACTTTCCCTCTGATTATTTTTCTGCTTTCAGCTGGATAGTAAACTTGAGAGACGTATTCAGATGTCCTGCCACGTGAAAGGGAATGTTATCAGTGTGATTGAATGAAAATTGCACTATAAAATGAAACCATCATTAGAACTGAAGAGAAAATGCAGGTGGTTTGAGGAGTGGTAAATTAACTTCAAGGCAAGTCTGCATTGCTTGGTATAAATACTACATGGACCCGGGGAATTTCCCACACTGTTACGTCAGCCCTGAGGCTCCCCCTCCACCAGTGAAAGTCGGCTCAAGGAGGTCCTGAAGACAGGACTCTTGGGGGTTTGGCCCTGGGATGCGCGCGGCCCCCTCTCCCACACTGCCCCCTACTGGACCACGGATCCAGCCGTCGCAACAGCTGCAGCAGGAGACCCCCGCCGCCGCGCAGCCGCCATTATTTAAAGGGGATACAGCCTGACTACCAGGAGGGTAGCGCGAGTCGGATCCGCCAATGCACATGTGGGAGGTGCGAGCCTATGCTCCCCTCACAGTGATTCCCACGGTTGTCTTAGACACCGGTCCCCGAGGCTTGGCAAAGCAGGAGCCCTCCGTGGCAGTGCTTGGGTGTCGAGGCAATGAGGCTCCTGCCAGACATCTCCACGGGATCGACAGGAACACCACTGGCTGCCAGTAGTCGAAAAGGGCCGACCAGGATGACGAAACCACTAGTCCAGTCCAAGAGAAGCGGCGCTGAAACCCCACCTCACGCCTGCCGGGACGGTGTTCGGGTGAGCCTTCCCAAAAGTCGTGCTCCGTGATCTCGAAGACAGGTCTGCCTACGTGCCCATGGGCTGCTTTCTCACCCGAGGGTCCTTCTCGTCCACAGCAGAACCCCGCAGCCTCAGGGGTTTCCTGGGGCAGTGGGGTGGTTGTGTTTCGGTGCCGCTGCTGTATGACTCTATGTGTGTGTGTATGTATGTGTGTGTCTCAAATTCTCTCCTCTCTCTATGTCTCTCACCCTCTGTTTCTTTCCCTCTCTCCGTCGGTTTGCGTGTGTGTGTGTGTGGGTGCCCGTGTGCGTGTGTGTGTTTTTAACGTATGTGCCCTGGGCGCCAGAAAGCGATGTCTTTCTTGCATGTCGGCCGGTCTTCGGTGAGCCTCTTTCTGCGTCTCTGCCTGGGCCACGTGGCCGGTTGTCAATCGTTTTCCCGGCCGTTCCGGTTTGGCTTCGCGAAGGCCTCCACCACGCACGGGAGGAGAAGTGTCGCTCCCGGAGCAATTGAAATCTCATCCTCATCCTGAGCGGCCTCTTTTCGAGGATCAAGATGACCACACTCCAGGCAAGGACAAAAGCCAGGCAGGAGCTCATCGTCCTGCAGGAGAGGAGCAGACCCACGTCAAAGAAGATGATGGTATCTTTTCACGGCTCTTCTCGGAGAAATGAAGCCACACCACATTGCAGTCTTGAAGAGGAGGCCGGGAATGGGAGATGGCAACAATCGCTGTCCCTGGAACGCTGGCCTCTCCGGACAAGTCACCCGTTTGGCACCCCGCCCCTTCATGCCCGTGGCGGTGGCACAGTGCTGTAACCGGCCTGGGCTCTGGCCCCTGCTCTGTCCTCCCTCTTGCTCTGTCTCTCTTGTTTCTGAAGGGTCTAGCTGCTTCTCGGTCTGGCTGACTGTCTTCCACGAAGATCACTTCCTAGTCCATCAGGGAGACACTTCGTGGAGATCCGCTCATGATTGTTTCTCTCTCCAAACCTGTTTCTGCTTCATTGGGCAGGTCTGATGACCCTGGAGCTCTTGGCTTCCATGCGTGTCCCAGACAGGGAAGCTACCTTGGTCTCCACGTTTCACCTCATGGGTGGGTGGATTGCCGAGAATGAGCGGTAGGTGGCCGTGACTGGCCTTGTCTCCTAGGACAGGTGCGGTGTGGCGTTTCCTCTGCACCTCCTGCCTTGTCTTTGAGGGACATCCTCTTCTATGTTCCTCGGTGGACTGACTCCCTGAGTCTTTCGGCTGTAACGAATGTCAGGGAACCAACGGAACTGGGCTGGGACTGGGGCTCGGTGCAGGTGAGGTTGTGTCAAGGCTGCCTTGGCATTGGAGGGTTGAGCGTGCATTGAACTTTTCAGAAACCTCTTTGTTCCTCCAGCAGGCTTTTCAGAATGTGGCTTGGACTCATGCAAATAAAAATTTAGGTTTTGAAAGGGCCCCTTTCTCATTGGTACTCTGGGTAACATCGTTTCCACACAACCATATGAAAGAGAAGCCTTATCAAATTTGCTGTCCCTCAGGTCTCGTACAAATGCTTGATAAATGTTCAGGGAAATAAGAAAATGTTTGAAAGGAAGGAAAACAAACACCTGCCCCAGAATAATCATAGATATGTTTGGATACTTATTCATGATTTGCCCCAGATAGAAAATGTTTTTAATCAAAAGGCAAAAGTTATAATGAGGAGGATGATATTGCCTGGGGCAATGTTGAGACAAGTCAGATGAAGATCAAACAAAGGTCCTGAGTCCTTTGGCCCAAATCCCTGCTGGGGACCCAAATACTTTTGATACAGCATCTTGCTACCTGAGGAATGCAAGGAGAATAATACTCATAAGCAAAGAGCCTCTGTTTTCCCATAGGACTGACTGTAACTATGTGAGGAACTGCAACATATTCTACAGTGCTTGATAGGCCATTCCCATCTAACAGGAGCTGTTTGGCTTGTGGATAACAGTTCCAAGATGAACAAACGACATTGTGTTTGATAGCCACTGCTCTTACTAAAGAAGAGTCAAGCAAATGTTTTTATTTTGAGTTATTTATAGTTTAGAAGAATTGGGTAAAGTGTGTTTTTGTGAGCAAATTTATTTTTCTCTAGGTTATCTAAACTTTGAAAGCTGTGATTCTGATTAGGTAACAATATAGTTATTTGCTTAAGTAAGTACATCTTTTATTGTAAAATGGGACAAATGGAGACACTGGTTATTTTACCCAGGCTTTGACTAGAATAACTTAATTTTAGGTAAAATTCCAACAAACCCAACTTAACAGGAGCCTGTATGGCCAAGTAATTGTTTCTGCACTTTAAGTGAATACTCAGGCCGTACTAGTCCCTTCTCACACTGCTATAAAGATATTACCTGAGACTGGGTAATTTATAAACCAAAGAAGTTTAATTGACAGTTCTGCATAGCTGAGGAGGCCTCAGAAAACTTAGTTATGATGGAAAGGAAAGTAGGCATCTTCTTCACGATGTGGCAGGAGAGACTTTGTGTGTGTGTAAAGGATACAATGTCAAACACTTATACAATCATCAGATTTCATGATAACTCACTATCATGAAAACAGCATGGGTGAAACAACTCCCATGATACAATCACCTCCCACTGGGAGGGATTACAATTCAAGATGAGATTTGGGTGAGTACATAGGGTCAAGCCATATCACAAGCCAACCATAAGCCTAAAATTTATTTTTCACACAAATTGTTCTTACTATGACTTCTCTTTAAAAAAAAAGGAGAGCTACAGAGAGAGAGGAAGAGAGAGAGGGGGATTGTTTCAAGGGAAAACATTAATACTTGTTACTAAATGTCAGCTCTGGCTTTTATTTTCTTGAGTACAAATTGAATCATAAAATTTTTCTATTTTGTTTTATTTTATTTTATTTTACTTTAAGTTCCAGAATACATGTGCAGAATGTGCAGGTTTGTTAAATAGGTATACATGTGCCATGGTGGTTTGCTCTACCTATTGACCCATCCTCTGAGTTCCCTCCCCTCACCCCCAACTGCCCAACAGGCCCTGGTGTGTGCTTTTCTGCTCCCTGTGTCCATGTGTTCTTATTGTTCAACTCCCCCCTTATGAGTGAAAACATGTACTGTTTGGTTTTCTATTCCTGTTTCAGTTTGCTAAGGATGATGGCTTCTAGCCCATCATGTCCTTTGCCCACTTTTTTTATTGGGTTGTTTGTTTTCTTCTTGTAAATGTGTTTAATTTCCTTGTAAATTCTGGATATTAGACCTTTGTCAGATGGATAGATTGCAAACTTTTATCCCATTCTGTCATTTGCCTACTCACGCTGATGATAGTTTCTTTTGTGGTGCAGAAGCTCTTTAGTTTAAGTAGATGTCATTTGTCAATCTTGGCTTCGATTGCAGTTGCTTTTTGCATTTTCATCATGAAGTCTTCGCTCACGCCTATGTCCTGAATGGTATTGCCTAGGTTTTCTTCTAGGGCTTTTATGGTTTGGGGCTTGACATTTAAGTCTTATGTTTGAGGTTTTAAGTCTTAAGTTTAAGGTTTAAGGAAAGGTTCCAGTTTCAATTTTCTGCATATGTCTAGTGAATTTTCCCAGCACTATTTATTGAATAGGAGATTCTTTCCCTATTGCTTGTTTTTGTCAGGTTTGTTGAAGATCATATGGATGTATATGTGTGGTGTGATTTCTGAGGTCTCTGTTCTGTTTCATTAGTCTATAGGTCTGTTTTGGCACCAGTACCATACTGTGTTGGTTACTGTAGCCTTGTAGTATAGTTTGAAGTCAGGTAGTGTGATGCCTCCAGCTTTGTTCTTTTTGCTATTCCAAACAATTGGAAAGGAGTGACTTCCCCTTATCTCATTTTATGAAGCCAGCATCATCGTGATACCAAAACCAGGGACACACACACACACACACACAAACTTCAGGCCAATATCCCTGATGAACATTGATGCATAAATCTTCAATAAAACACTAGCAAACTGAATTCAGCACCACATCAAAACACTTATCCACCACAATCAAGTCAGCTTCATCCCTGGGATGCAAGACTGTTTCAGCATTCACAAATAAACATAATCCATCACATAAACAGAACCAAAGACAAAAATAATGTGATTATCTCAATAGATGCAGAAATGGCCTTTGATAAAATTCAAAACCCCTTCATGTTAAAAACTCTCAATAAACTAAGTATTGATGGAAGATATCTCAAAATAATAAGAGCTATTTATGACAAGCCTACAGCCAATATCACAGTCAATGGGCAAAAGTTGGAAGCATTGCCTTTGAAAACTGGTACAAAACAAGGAAGCCCTCTCTCACCATTTCTATTCAACACAGTATTGGAAGTTCTGGCAAGGGCAATCAGGCAAGAGGAAGAAATGAAGGGTATTCATATAGGAGGAGAGGAAGTCAAATTGTCTCTGATTGCAGACAATATGCTGTTATATTTAGAAAACGCCATAATCTTGGCCTCCAAACCCCTTAAACTGTTAAGAAACTTCAACAAAGTCTCATGATACAAAATCAATGTCCAAAAATCACAAGCATTCCTTTACACCAACAATAGACAAGCAGAGAGACAAATCATGAATGAACTCCCATTCACAATTGCTAAAGAAATGAATAAAATACATAGAAATACAGTTAATAAGGGATGTGAAGAACCTCTTCAAGGAGAACTACAAACCACTGCTCAAGGAAATAAGAGGACGTAAACAAATGGAAAAACATTCCATCCTCATGGATAGGAAAAATCAATACTATAAAAATGGCCATAATCTCCAAAGTAATTTATAGATTCAATACTATTCCCATCAAACTACCACTGACATTCTTCACAGAGTTAGAAAAATATACTTTAAATTTCATACAGAATCAAAGAAGACCCCATATAGCCAAGATAATTCTGAGAGTCCTGAAAATTTTCATAGTTACAATAATCTTCTAATGAGTGTAAGATTATCATGTTTTTCATATTTTCAGTTAGCGACCTAATAAAATAAGGTATTTTTTCTCTTTTGGCACACAAATACTCTTCTGATGGTCAAAATATTAACGTTATTTATCTCTCCTTGTCTCTTTTCAAACGCAACAAGAATCATGGCGTTGTGAAGACTAGAGATGCAAATCTCCCTCATTTGGCATCCCACTGGACCCAATATGTTTTTCATTGCAAATGTCCTACTGCTACAACTATGCAAAGACCCTCCCTCTAGGCCCAGAGACTGTTGCAGAAGAGATGAGTGCATGAGATTGTAAGGGCTGGTTTTGAGGGATACAGTTAGCTCAGACCCTCCAAATCAAGGAGGGTACACAGGTGCCTAAACAGCTTGTAAAACAAAGAACTTTGCTTTCTCAGCTATTATGTGGCACCTTTTTATCCACCCCAACCATAAAAAATGTACTGCTTCCTGGAATTAAAAGAAAATAATTATTAAGAGGATAAAGTTACCTCATGACCAAGCCTCCTGGGTATACTACTCCCAGTTATAAGTTTTGCAGATATATATATTTAGATATATAAATTTATTTTTTAGAAAAATGCTTATGTTTTGTATAGTTAATCACCATAAGTCTGTAATTAAAACCAAGATTATAGTAGCTCAATGCATAGAAGTTAAAGAAAAGTCAATTTTTGTAAACTCACCATTGGCTTTTTGCTTTTGGCTCTTTACTTTAAATAAATCTTTTAAAGGGTAATGAATGCCTGTCCGAGTCCATTCCTATCCAGCCTAGAACACTTACTTGTCTGTAAGTCTTTTCACTTTAAGTCCCTCCACTATAGGGAGTCTCACTGAAGGACAGGATGGACACAGGGCAGGCAGCCATGCCACCCAAGCAGTGCTATGGGAAAAAAAAATTAGTAGCCATTGATGTTGACTCTGGCAAATATTAGCCATAAGGGGAAGAATGTAAACCAAAAATAAAATTCTCAACCATCTGAATGTACCCCTCCTCTCGTGCATAGGGATTCTGGAGTGAACCTGAAAATCTACTTTAGGCCATGATGGACATGTCTCATTATATTTCTCCAGCATTAACATCAACACAGACCTTAAGACATCAACATCAGACCTAAGAGTCTGATCAGAAACATTTAACGTCTATTTTCAGCCGGGCACAGTGGCTCACACCTGTAATCCCAGCACTTTGGGAGGCCGAGATGGGTGGATCACCTGAGGTCGGAAGTTCGAGACTAGCCTGGCCAACATGAAGAAATGCTGTCTCTACTATAAAATACAAAAGTAGCCAGCCATGATGGCACACGCCTGTAATCCCAGCTACTCAGGAGGCTGAGGCAGGAGAATCGCTTGAACCAGGGAGGCAGAGGTTGTGGTAAGCCGAGATCATGCCATAGCACTCCAGCCTGGGCGAAAAGAGCAAGACTCCATCTCAAAAAAAAAAAAAAAAAAAAAAAGAGCAAAAAACAAAAACAAAAAACATCTATTTTCTCTGAAGCCTGCTACCTGGAGGCTTTATCTGCATGATAATATCTAGGTTTCTCCAACCCCTTATCTTAACCCAGACATTCCTTTCTACTGATACTAACTCTTTCAACCAATTGCCAATCAGAAAATTTTAAAATCTACCTATAACCTGGAAGTCCCCACTTTGAGTTATCCTGCCGTTCCAGACTGAAACAATATATACCTTACATGTATTGACTGATGTTTCATGTCTCCTTAAAATGTGTAAAACTGGGCTGTGCCCTGACCATCTTGGGCACATGTCCTCAGGGTCTCCTGTGGGCTGTGTCATGGGCCATTTGTCCCTTATATTTGACTCAGAATAAATCTCTTCAAATATTTTAGAGTTTGACTCTTTTTGTTGACCAGTCACCTCCTAGTAAGTTTAGGAGCAGGGATCTGACAGCAACCAAATCGTGCTTAGAAACAGCATTCTCTCATCCACTGTCCCTAGGCTCTGCAGAACTTGGCCAGGGTCCTGTTATCCATAACCCAAGGAAATGGGAAGGAGTCATGAGCTCTTGGGCTTTCTCATTCTCTGAAAATGGGCAATTGAAAACTAGCTTTGATTTTGTTTATAAGTATAAATATATGTCACACTTCTAAGCAAAATCAAGTCTAGTTTCAAATGTGTGAAAGGAAAATAGAAACTTGGGACCCCATATCACTCTGCCAAAAGGAGAAAGTTAAGCTGAAAGCTGAGTCAAGAGAGAAGCTGACTTTGCTTTTGCTCCTAAGCTCACCCTTCCTCTTTCCCCTCCAGCACTCTCTTCCCCTTTAAATATTGAAGCCTCAACATCATCTTTGGAGAAAGGCACAGACTACAGATTGTTTCTATGATTCTGTGTTTTTTCCTTCCAACTGTCCCTAACCTTGGCAAAATACACTTCTAAATTGATTGAGACCTGTTTCAGATACTTACTGGTTTATGAATATTAGAAGCAGTTTGTGTTCTCAGCATGTGTGTGTGTGTGTGTGTGTGTGTGTTTTATTTTTTACAAAAGGTAGGCTATGTTTATTAGAGTCACACACAGTTGACTGTCTCAGTGTGACTCAAGACCACAAAAAACCCATTTCTCCTTCACTTCTGAGTCCTGGGTTTAAGACCTATACCAGCAGGCATACTGCTTGGCGTCCATTCACAGGTTTACAAGTTTTTCACTGAGGGCAATCTGTGACTGTGTGAGGTTGGCCAGGTAGGTCACCATCAGCAGGTCATTGATGTTGCTGTTGAGCATGGTCTCGAAGTCATCGGGAACTATTTTGGGTACTTGGTTAACCAGGCTCATCAGGAAGCGGCCCACAGTATTGTCAGCTGACACCTTTCCAGACAGTACATCCTCTGCATATTGCAACACTGTGCTCAGGGCATCCTGGATGCGAGCTGATGCCCCTCCTACTTGCTGCAAGTCACTTGAGAGTCCAATCACTCTGTTGGGGCTAAAGCAGGTCTTCATGATCAGGTCAACTCAGATGCGTTCAGTGTCGTAGTATGCGTATTTCACTGTCAGAGGTGTGAACATCACTCCCATGGTCCTCCCAGGGACACCCATTAAAGTACTGACATAGGCTTTGATGCTCATGCGGCTGTTCTGGAGACTTGTGTCCACAGTGAGGTGGATGGGGTTCGGGGCCTCTCGGCTGTAGTACTCATGGATTAGCACAGAGTGCTCTGTGATGTCATGGCCTGTAGCGTACCAGCCCAGGATGAGCTCATTTGGATAAACTTTTTTATGCAGTTCATACATGTTCTTAGCAAATTCCATGTCAACAGCCACTTCATCTTCTGACTCATTGTGTGGCACTGAAAAGCAATTGGTAACCTCCACTGAGTGCTTGTCGACAGTTCCCAACAGGGTCCCGATAACTCGGGCAGCACCCTCATTGCGTCTCTCGTAGCTGTCCACAATGGAGGCCAAAATGACTGGGTGCAGCCTGACCACGCGGCCGCCGGGGAAGGGCCCTGGGAGAGCAGGACCACAGCGAGCGGGCGCTGGGGTCTGCGCTGGAGCTTGCGCTGAGGCCGGGGTCTGGCCAGGAGCGGCAGTTGTAGCCGCTGCTGCCGCAGGGTCTGAGGATGCCGCTGGAGCCGCAGCGGGAACCAGAGCCGCAGCCGGTGCTGGCGTTGGCGCTGGGACTGAGGCGGAGGCCGATGCTGGTGCCGCCACCGGGGCTGCGGCTAGCGTGGCCGGAGGAGCACTTGCTGATACCACCGGTGTGGCCATCTTGTCGAGAAAGAAGGAGGCAGGAGCGGAAATGATCATGTGTGTTTTTACAGCTATCATTTGTTATCCAAACTTTTACTATCATGTTCAATAATTGAATAAAATCAGATAACTTTTTAGGTGAGTCCCTGTCTATATAAACTCTTGCTATTCATACTGGAGCTACATTCATTTGGATAGTGCTCTCCCTCCTGAGTCAAGCTCGGTGCTTGACTCTCCCTATCCAAATCAGAAGCCAAATACACTTGGAAGGTTCCGGCAGTCAGTGTCCACAAAACACGCACCAAGCTTTTTGTTTAGCCATCTCTAGTTATCTCTAGTGGGTGTAATAATGAGAGATGTTTACTTTTCAAATACATTGCTGTGGGGTTTTAAGTTTTACAAGCATGTTTACATAACTAATTTTTATAAAATACACCTGTTGCTGGATACTGCTTGTCCCTATCTTGATAACCATCACCCAGATTTGCAAAGGAGGCCTTGCTCAAATATTTGGAAACTAATGCCCTCAGAGAGATGTCCACAAGCCTTGTTCCTCTCGTTCCTGTTTAAAGATTGTGATGTCATTGGATCTTTCCCTAGGGTGGCCCCTGGTTTGCCAGGCTGGACACTCCTGTGTTGAAGATGCATCGACTCGTGTACTGCATGAATGTTTTAGATTTTACTGTGAAGCAAATAATTCACTCCTCAGACCCTCAGTCACCCAAGTCCACAAATTGACTTGAGGTTCAGCTTCTCTGGTCCAAACTGGGACTTATCTGACCCTGACAGGAGATAACTTCAGTAGGGACTTTCCCTAATAACGAGCATGCACGCTTCAAATTGGCTTGCCCTAAAGGTAACATTTTCTCACTATAATGGTAAAAAACATACCCCTGGGTGGTGATTTCAGACATTAATAAGACATGTGATATGTGTACTAGCAGGTATCACCACAGAGCATGTGCGCCCAGGAGACCACCCAAAACATGCTTGCTAGTAACACCCCTTCACAACCCCTTTCATGAATAATCATATAAGACCCTCATAAGGGAGCTTCCCCAGCCGATCAGCGCTGTCTCTTTTTCCAAGCAGCCCACTCTGACTTGGCTTTCAGAGTGTACTCTCTCTTTAAATGAACTCTGCAGCTGCTTCACTGTCACTACTTACTTCTTGGCTGAATTCTTTCCTCCAAGAAGACAAGAACTGAAGACCTCACACCTCCCGGTAACATTACCAACTCTTTCTCCTTTTTCTCTGGAGCTGGTGCTCAGATGGTGAGAGCCCTGTGCTAATGGTCCCAGGGTGGGAGCCTGTTTGCCCCTGTCTGGTCCTCAGCAATATCCTTGGTCAGCTGCCTGGCAACAGTTGTCGATTACCAGAGGGAACAAGTGATCAGCACCAGAGTCGATCACTTCACAGAGGAGCTGAAGTGGACGGGGTCAGCTCAGGTCTCCTGGACCAGGGCAGGAATATCCCATGATGGCAGGTCAATGTCTTCACTACCTTGAAGGCACCTCTTCATAGACTGCAGGGATCATTAGGTAAAAATGCAGCCTGTTGATTTTTACACCTTGCTGAAAATCTTTGCTAATAGCAATCTGTTAGCTGTGACAGTTACCATTGTTTTTTATTTTTCGTTTTGTTGCTTATTACTGAAGATATTCTACAGAGCTTTAAAGCCTCCTGCAGTAAGAAACTAGTCAAGAAACACACTGTTTGGAGAAAGGAAAATTACCCACAATTCTTGTTCTCTAAGGTGCGTGGTTATCATTCCAACAGCCGTTCTCAGCAATGAACTGAGGACCCTCAGATGTGTTTAATTCCCTTAGTATTTTAATCCTCTCCTCCACTCTCAATTGCCACTTTTCCCATGAATGTGGGGAGAGGGGTTTGGAGGGATGTCTCCTGTCTTGGGTCCACAGATTTTGAAGTTCAAGTCAGAAGCTCCAGTGATTGCCTGTGTGTAGTAGTCAGGGGGTGAGACAGATGTGGGGTTAGTAGTCTTTCCTTCTCTGTACCTCTGGCAGCCTCTCTCCTCAAGTTGGGGCTTCATGGAGTCCCGGAACTTTGAACCTGAAGTAGTGTCAGCAGCCATGCTGCAGCTGGAGTCAGGCCAAATGTTGGTCTTTCTCCCTCGTGACTGGGATGCTTGGAAGAGCCAAATGGGCGGCTTGGAGAGCATGTACTTGTGCAACTCAAGGGTATCTTGAACCACTTCATTACAACTGTGTGTGTGTGTGTGCGTGCGTGCGCATGTGTTGGGAGGATGCATAACAGCTTCAACGAGGGGTGATTGACATATAACAGAAGGACTTGTGCACCCGTGAAACCATCACCATTATCAAGACAGCGAGCATGTCCATCCCCCATAGATTTTCTTGTGCTCCTTTGTGATCCCTTCTCCTGCCTTTCCTGCCATGCTCCATCCCAAGCAACCACTGATCTGCTTTCTGTCACAATATATAGATCAGCAAACTACTTATAATACCAGTTCTAACTTCATCAGGTGTGGGAGAAAGAGAGATCAGACTGTGACTGTGTGTACCGTAGAAAGAAGTAGACACAAGAGACTCCATTTTGTTCTGTACTAAGAGAAATTCTTCTGCCTTGAGATGCTTTTAATCTGCAACCCTAGGCCCAACTCTGCTTGCAGAGACATGTGCTGTATTGACTCAAGGTTTAATGGATTAAGGGCTGTGCAGGATGTGCTTTGTTAAAAAAGTGCTTGAAGGCAGTATGCTTGTTAAAAGTCATCACCATTCTCTAATCTCAAGTACCCAGGGACACAATACACTGCGGAAGGCTGCAGGGACCTCTGCCTACGAAAGCCAAGGCATTTGGCTTGTTTCTTGGACAAGAACAAGGCATATTGTCCAAGGTTTCTCCCCATGTGATAGCCTGAGATATGGCCTCATGGGAAGGGAAAGACCTGACCGTCCGCCAGCCTGACACCCATAAAGGGTCTGTGCTGAGGAAGATTAGTAAAACAGGAAGGCCTTTTTGCAGTTGAGTTAAGACGAAGGCATCTGTCTCCTGCTCGTCCCTGGGAATGGCATGTCTCGGTATCATACGTTCTATTTACTGAGATAGGAGAAAACTGCCTTATGGCCGGAGGTGAGACATGCTGGTGGCAATACTGCTCCTTAATGCACCGAGATGTTTGTGTAAAGTCAAACATAAATCTGGCCTACGTGCACATCAAGGCACAGGACCTTTCCTTAAACTTATTTATGACACAGAGATCTTTGCTTACATGTTTTCCTGCTGACCCTTTCCCCGCCATTACCCTATAGTCCTGCCGTATTCCCCTCTCCGAGATGGTAGAGATAGTGATCAATAATTACTGAGGGAACTCAGAGACCAGTGCCAGTGCGGGTCCACCGTATGCTGAGTGCCGGTCCCCTGAGCCCAATTTTCTTTTTCTATACTTTGCCTCTGTCTTATTTCTTTTCTCAGTCTCTTCTACCACCTGATGAGAAATACCCACAGGTGTGGAGGGTCAGGCCACCCCTTCAATCAGGCAAATACTTTCTTTTTGTAAGTTGGGCTTTTCATTGTGTGTTCAACATTCTTGATTCAGAAAGAGTGAGAGAGAAAGGCTGGTGTGGGCCCCTCCTGGGAGGCCTGGCCCTATCCACAGCTCCAGCGTGGCTCACATGCCCTGGAGCCCTTGCCCACAGGACAGCCCTGACTGCCCATCCACAAGCTTTGCCGTGTCTGCCATTCCTGGGTGGGATCTGTACAGTTCAGAACTTTCTTCCAGTCTTTGCACCAAAATAACAAATGCCAGAGACAGTACATTTTGAGTCAGTGGTTCTGCCCTCACCTCTAGATGCCTGTAATACTGAGCTGCTAAGCAAAATGTCCCTCCCTTCTTGCCCTTTCCTTGGGGCCTCACCCCTCATGCTCTGCTGTTCCTCACACAGGATCTGTCTTCTATCTGCTCCTCTCCCACCTCTTGCAGTCCCTGGACCCCCATGGCAATACAAACAGACTCTTCTATATCCTCAGTCCATTGCAGGACCACAGCTCTGACCTGGCTCTCCTCCGTTTTCCAAGTCCTGCACCTGTGGAGTTGGGAATTAGCACCCACCCGACCCCATTGTGGCGTCAGGCCCACCTCCCCAATGCAGGAAGAGCTCCCGATGTTGGGAAGCTATGGCATTTTTCTGCACACATATCACATCCTGGCCTGGGAAAATGATGATGATATTTTCTCACAAAATAGACAATAACATCATGAAAGTGCCTAGTTCTTTTTCTAGCATAAAATATATATCATTTTTCAGGTTGGTCTTTAGCAAGACCAACATTTGGCCTGACTCCAGCTACAGGAGTTTAGTAAGCATATGTAGATTTTAAAAGCTCCTCAGAAGGCAGGTAAAGATTTCTTCAATAGAAAAAAAAACTACCCCAAAATGAGAAGATCAATACATTGGATGATAGTAAAACTAAGAAATTCAATAAGAGAGGGAAAAGATAAGTCACAAATGGGAAATATATTTGTCACAAATATAACAGCAAAGGACTCACGTCCAGAGTGTAAGGAGAATTTCTACAAATAAAAGAAAGAATCCAACACACAAATGAACAAGAGAAAGGAATAGGAACTTCATTTTTTAAAAAAAGAAAGGGCTGGGCACGGTGGCTCAAGCCTGTAATCCCAGCACTTTGGGAGGCTGAGACGGGCGGATCACGAGGTCAGGAGATCGAGACCATCCTGGCTAATACGGTGAAACCCTGTCTCTACTTAAAAATACAAAAAACTAGCCGGGCGACGAGGTGGGCACCTGTAGTCCCAGCTACTCAGGAGGCTGAGGCAGGAGAATGGCGTAAACCCGGGAGGCGGAGCTTGTAGTGAGCTGAGATCCGGCCACTGCACTCCAGCCTGGGTGGCAGAGCAAGACTCCATCTCAAAAAAAAAAAAAAAAAAAAAAAAAAGAAAGAAAGAAAAGAAAAAAGGAAAAGGAAGTAAGGAAAGACAAATGATCATCCAAATGGCTAGAAAGCATATAAAAATGCCCAACCTTATAAACCATCTGACAAATGTTATCCACAATGAGAAGCCAATACACACCGACCAGCATGGCTAAAATTAAGAAGACTGTTAATACCAAGTGTTGGTGAGAATATGAAGTATCTGAAACATTTATACAGTGCTGGTGGAAATGTGAAATAGCACAGCTACTTGGGAAAATTCTTTGGGAATACTGCTAAAGGTGAGCACCCCTATGATCCTGAATTCCCACTCCAATGTGAAAACCCAAAAGAAATGCATCCTGATAGAGGCACTCTTCATAACAGCCCAGTGTTAATCACAGAAGAATGGACAAATATATAATATACAATAGAGTTTTTATGGTAATGAAAATAGATTAGTAACTGCCACACACAGTTGGTGAATTTCACCAACATAATGCTGAGTGAAAGAAGCCTGATACAAATGAACGTGTGCTGCACTATTTCATTTCCATGAAGCTCCAAAACCAGCAAAATGAACCTATAGTGTTACAAGTCAGCATAGTGATTATCTTAGTGTTTGCATGGGAGCTCTGGTAATTTTTTTATTTCTTGATCTAAGAGCTGGTGTCCCAAATATGTTCACTTTGTGATAATTCATCAGTCTGTTTTCTTGGGATTTGTGGCTTATCTGTACAGATAAACTTCAGTTAAAGAAATCATTCAACTCAATGACAACAACAAAAAAACTTGATATTTTAACATTTTGTGGAGTGTTTATTATGATCCAGTCAGGGTACTAAGTACACTATTTTATTTGATCCTTATAATAACTTAAACAACTTGATTTAAATATGGGCAAAGGACTTGAGAAGACATTTCTCCAAAGAAGATATACAAAAAGCACGTGGAAAGACACTTGAAATCATTAGTCATCAGGCAATGCAAATCTAAACCATGGTGTTATACCACTTCACACATGTTAGAATAACTATTATCCAAGAATAAAACATAACAGAAAATAATAAGCATTGGCAAGGATGTGGAGAAATTGAAACTCCCAGGCATTGTTGGTGGGAATGTAAAATGGTACAGCCACTGTGGAAAAGTTTGATGGCTCCTCAGAAAACTATACACAGAATTAACATAGGATGCAGCAATGCCACTTTTGGGTATATACTCAAAACAATAGAACGAAACACATAAAGAGACCTGTTCATAGCAGTATTATTCAGAATAACCAAAAGGTGGAAGCCATGTTAAGTGTTCATTGACAGATGAATGGATAAGCAAAATGTGGTATATCCATACAATGGGATATTATTCAGTTTTTAAAAGGAAGGAAAGTTGATACATGCAGCAACATAGATGAATCTTCAGGATATTGTGTTCAGTGAAATAAACCAGTCACAAAAAGACAAATACTATAATATTCCAATTACATGGATACCTAGAATAATCAAATTCATACAGACAGAAAGTAAAATGGTTGTTGCCAGGCCCCAAAGCCAACATAAAGCAGTGGTTGTGGACAGCTTCATTTTCAGCTGAACTTGACTGTATGTTATACTGAAACCAGGGTAATCTGATGTCCATTACTCAGAGCCAGTTAAGACTTTTGTTTCTGGTGACCTGGGAAACTGATGGTGCTTTTCAGACATACCAGGGATAACTCTTATTTCCCAAATGGATTGGCAGATTGTTGTGGGTTCCAGGTCTTTGATGAAATGGATTTAGACACAAATAAATAGCCTGCTGGGATTTTGATTGGGATTGTAGTGAATCTATATTGAATTTGTGTTTTAAGAGTGTAACATCTTACCAATATTGAGTCTTCTCACTCAAGAACAAGATATATCTCCTCATTTATTTATGGCTTCTTTAATTTATCATAGCAATATTTTGTAGTTTTCAGTGTACTGGCCTTTTACATTTTTGTCAGATTTGTTCCTAAGTACTTTACATTTTTCAGGCTATTGTAAATGTTGTTAATTTTTCATTTTAATTTCTTTATTTTATTTTTTTACTTCACAAATACAAATTTTATCTATTCATAGTATACAATATATTTTGCAATATGTATACATTTTGGGATGGCTAAATCCAACCAATAACATACACATTACATTTTAATTTTGAGTTACAAAACTGTCATTAAATGATTTCTGTACATTAATATATCCTGAAACCTTGATAAACCCACTTATTAACTTCTTGTAGATTCTACTGAGTATCCTACATAGACAATGATGTCATCCATGAGTAATGACCATTGATGTCTTTCTTTCCCACCTGAATGTCCTTTATTTCTGTTTCTTGGCTGATTGCACTGTCTAGAGCCTCCAATACAGTGCTGGATAGAGGTGGTGAGGGCAGGCATCCCCAGTGTGTTCCTGATGTGAAGGGGAAAGTATTCAGTCTTCCACAATCAGGTGTGATGCTAGCTGAAGGATTTTTGGAATTGCCCTTCATCAGCTTGAGGGAGTTCCCTCTATTCCTAGTTTTCCTCAGCTTTTATCAAAAATGGATGTTGGATTTTGCCAAATGCTTTTTCTGTATTGATTACGGTGATCACATAATTTTTTAGTTTGTTTATGTGGTAAATTACATTGATTTATTTTTTATTCTTAAATCAACCCTGCATTCCTAGGATAAATACCACTTGATTATGATGTGTTACATTTCTATTATATTTAGGATTCCATTTGCTAAACTTTTGCATAGAATTCTTGCCTTATGTTCATGAGGAATATTGGTCTATAGTTTTCTTTTCTTCTAATATCCTCGTCTGGCAAGGGTACAAGGATAATTTTGGCATCAGGGTAATGCTGACTTCATAGAATGAGTTGGGAAGTATTTCCTCCTCTTCAGTTTTTTGGAAGAGTTTGTGAAGTATTGTTATTACTTCTTCCTTAAATGTTCGGTAAAATTCACTACTGTCACCATCTGGGCCTGAATTTCTTTATAGGGAGGTTTTTTAAAAATTTTTTTTATTTTTTACTTTTTTGAGACAGTCTCGGTCTATCACCCAGGCTGGAGTGCAGTGGCACAATGTCAGCTCACTGCAGTCTCTGCCTCCCAGGTTCAAGCGATTTTCCTGCCTCAGCCTCCCAAGTAGCTGGTATTATAGGCACATGCCACCACTCCTGGCTAATTTTTTGTATTTTTGGTAGAGACGGGGTTTCACTGTGTTAGGCAGGATGGTCTCAATCTCCTCGTCCTGACCTCGTGATCCGCCCGCCTTGGCCTCCCAAAGTGCTGGGATTACAGGTGTGAGCCATGGATCCTGACTCTTTTTTATTAGTATTATTATTATTTTGAGGGAGAGTCTCGCTCTGTCACCCAGGTTGGAGTGCAGAGGTATGATCTCAGCTCACTGCAACCTCCCCATCCCAGGTTCAAGCAATTTTCCTGCCTCAGCCTCCCAAGTAGCTGAGATTACAGGCACCTGCCACCACACGCAGATAATTTTTGTATTTTTAGTAGAGATGGGTTTTCACCATGTTGGCCAAGCTGGTCTTGAACTCCTGACCTCAAGTGATCTGCTCACATCAGCCTCCCAAGGTGCTGGGATTACAGGCATAAGCCACTGTGCCTAGCCTATAGGGAGGTTTTAAAACAACAATTTTCATCACTTCTAGGACTTTTACCTAAGATCAAGTGAAAAAACAAATTTTACCTAAGATCAAGTGTAAAAAACAAATTCTTTAATAGATACAGGGCTATTCAGGTTATCTATTTCTTCTTTGGTGAACTTTGGTAATTTGTGTCTTTCAAGGAATTTGTCAATTTTATCCATGGTGCTGAATTTAATTGGCATAAAAGTATTCCTAATGTTATTTTACCACCCCTTTATAACTGTAGAATCTTTAGTGATGTCACCTCTCTCATACCTTCTACTGGTAATTTTCTCTCTGTTTTTTCTCTAATCAATCTGGCTGAAAATGTATCAATGCTATTGATTTTCCCAAAGAACAAGCTTTGGGATTCATTGATTTTCCTTTAACCTATTTTCTTTCATTGATTCCCACTTTGATCTTTATTATTCCTTTTTTCTGCTTACTTTGGATTTAATTTGCTTTTATTTTTCCATCTTAAATTGAAAACCGAAGTCACTGATTTGAGCTCTCTTCTTTTCTAATATAATATTTCATGACATAAATTTTCCCCTAGGTACTGTTTTAGTGACAGCCCATATATTCTATATTGTTTTCTATTTTCATTCACTTTGAATTGCTTTCTAATTTCCCTTTAGATTTCTCCTTTGACCTATGGGTTATTTAGAAGTGTATTAGATGTCAGATATTCGGGGATTTTCAAGGATCTTTCTGTTACTGATTTCCAATTTAATTCTAATTTGTCATATGCAGTATGTTTCACAGAGCACATACTGCTTATGATGAATACTTTTGAATTTATTGAGACTTTTAAAAATAGGTCACAATGTGGTCTAGCTTAGTAAGTGTTCCATGTGCACTTGGGAAAATTCTGTATTCTGCTATCATAGAGTGAAGTGTTCTACAAATATCAATCAAGTCAAGTTAGTTCATGGTGTTGTTCAAATCTAACATATTCTTTGTTTTGTTTGGTTTTGTTTTGAGATGGAGTCTCACTCTGTAGCCCAGCTTAGAGTGCAGTGGCGCAATCTCGGCTCACTGCAACTTCTGCCTCCTGGGTTTGAGTAATTCTCCCTGCCTCAGCTTCCCAAGTAGTTGGGATTACAGGCACTTGCCACATGCCTGGCTAATTTTTGTATTTTTAGTAGAGACGGGGTTTTGCCATGTTGGCCAGGCTGATCTCAAACTCCTGACCTCAGGTAATCTGCCCACCTTGGCCTCCCAAAGTGCTGGGATTACAGGCATGAGCCACTGCACCTGGCCAAATCTACTGTATTCTTATTGATTTTCTGCCCATTTGTTCTATTAATTATTGAGAGAGGGCTACTAAAATATCTAAGAGTTGTGCATTTATCTATTTCTCTTTGATTTTTGTTTGTTTGTTTGTTTGTTTGTTTTTGAGACGGAGTCTCGCTCTGTCGCCCAGGCTGGAGTGCAGTGGCCGGATCTCAGCTCACTGCAAGCTCCGCCTCCCGGGTTTACGCCATTCTCCTGCCTCAGCCTCCCGAGTAGCTGGGACTACAGGCGCCCGCCATGTCGCCCGGCTAGTTTTTTGTATTTTTTTTAAGTAGAGACGGGGGTTTCACCGTGTTAGCCAGGATGGCCTCGATTTCCTGACCTCGTGATCTGCCCGTCTCGGCCTCCCAAAGTGCTGGGATTACAGGCTTGAGCCACTGCCCCTGGCTGATGTTTTATTAGTTTTTATTTTATTCATTTTGAAGCTTTATTAGGAACAAAAACATTTAGGATTGTTATATCTTCTTCACTGACCACATTGTCAGTATGAAACAACCTTTAATTCCTAGAAATAATTCTTTGCTCTGAAATCTATTTTGATATTAATATAGCCACTCTAAATTTCTTTTGACTAGTGTTAGCATGATATATCTTTTTCCATCTTTATACTTTTAACGTATTTGTCTTTATATTTATAGTGCATTTCTTATACGCAGAATATAGTTGGGTCTTAGTTTTTTAATGACACTCTCTGCCTTTTAGTTGGGGTATTTAGACTGTTTACATTTAACGTGATTACTGATATGATTAGGTTGAGCCACTCATCTTGCATATGTTTTCTATTTATCTCATCCATTTTTTATTTCCTTTTTCCATTTTCCTTTGAATTAATCAAATACTTTTATCATTCCATTTTACCTCATTTTATCTCTCTTGTTAAACAGCTACAAGTCTTTTTTTTTTTTTAATTGTAAACCTTAAGATTATACATTTATTTGAAGAAAGGTTCTGAAGAGGTGTTATTTGTGTAGGGTCTTAAAATAATGGTAAGCTATGAGAAGGGGAATAGGGCTTTGAGGCTAAGGAGTTAGTATAAAATAAACAAACAAACAAACAGACCAGTACACATGGGAATGTCAGTGTACTTTTGTACTGGGGTGGTTAGATTTGCAGTCACGGAAGCTAAGTATGTAGTCAAAGACTGAATGAGAGATAAATCTGGAATGGCAAGTTCAAATTAGTCACTAGAGGACCTCCAACCATCCCCCCTACAACCCCAGTTCTGTAGATATTGAGAGAATGGTGGACCAGGGGCCTGCTGTCTCTGAACTTGACTCCTCACTTCCCTATGAAAGCTGGCTTTGCTGTATGCCCTGTGATATATATCTGTTTGTCCTCACTTTACAAAAGTATGAAACTTGTCTCTGGTTTACCTCCAGTGTGTAGAAAAATATGTGGCAAAACATATGTTTCAGTAAATATTCTTTTAATCACTGAATATTTCAAGAATTCCACATAATTCTATATGACATTATTAACTGTTGTAAATTTTTAAGTGGAGAAAAAGTACCATGCTGCCTTATTTCATGAAAGTAACCTTAAGAGTTGGCAAGAACACATCTATCCATCCACTTGCATTTGTGCTCATATATTCATATGCCACTTACTATGGATGAATGGAATGATTTATCATCTAAAGTCAATATTTATTTTTCTTTTTTTTTAAGAGTTCATAACATGCCTTTATTTTGTAATTTATAAACAACTTCTGACTTGCCCTTTGAAAGTTAATTATTATTGACGACTGCTTTTCTTAGATGCTTCTGAAGCCCAAGACGGGGGCAGAATGCAGTTCTTGATTGAAAAAAACAGAAAGGGGAGGAGGATGACCTTAACTAAAATAATATTCCACTGCAACATTACTGCTGTAAAACTTCCAAGCTGGCTGTTCTTCCAGATGGTCTCTTTTGATGGCTGTAGTGGCTGACAGTTTTATATTTACATGTTCAAAACAATTAATGCTTCCATTTATTCATTTATTCATAGATTCTCCGAGGTTCCCGTGGAACCACACCACCTTCTGTCATGGCACTTCGTAGTTGTTTCATCGAGTCTGAGGCTGCCTCCCATGGGGTTGGTTGGTAGACCATGAAGTTGATTCCCGCCTCTAAGCATCTCTGTGCCAGTACTCGTCCTATACTCTCACAAGCCACCACATTTCTGGTACTATAAAGGTGCTTTTTAATAGCCCATTCACGGGTGGATGCTGAAACCACAACCTTGCCATTTTGATGCTCCCCAAGTGCTTCTACATGATGCTGAGTCTTTATAACTCGCAACCTGTGCCAGAACTCACGGGAGGGCCACACCGTCCGCCAGCCCCGCTCTTTCCTAGCTACAGATAGAAGCTCCAGGTTCCGGGGGTTTCGATTGGTGAACTCTGGGGCGACAGCTTCATTTTCCACAGGGTGCACTTCAGGTTTCGCCGCCGGCTTGGAGCTGGTTGAGAGGGCCGCGAACCTGCACCCAGGGTTCCTGCAAACGGAGAACCCCCAGAACCGCGACCGAAGCGCCATCGCTGAGACAATCTCGGAAAAGCCTTGCCTCTTATTCCTCACGCACGACTCACTCGCTCGCCGGCCGCAGTCACATGAAGTCAGGGAAAAGCCTTTGGTTGCTGTAGATCCCCAAACTCTCCACGCCAGACGCCCCTGACCCGGAAGTAGCAAGTCCCCTGCCACTGAGTGGCCAGGAGGAGGATCTGTTATCCGGCACCGCCAATCACTGCTCACGTCGAGGGGCACGCAGGCCCTGGAACCCACCAATCACCTCGTAGCTACGCCCACGACCACGCTTTTTGCTTAAGTCCAGGGTCAAAGACACCCACAACGTCACCTAACCATATTTGAGTTGTCTACTAAGAGATCTTGGGCGGTCATTGACTGGTCCACATACACCCCTACTGGGCACCGCGTAGAAATGAGGCAGGGCACGGTGCAGTTTTCTCCTTAAAAAGGGTGGTTGTCTTCCTCGAACCAAAAATTTTCTCTTACGGCCTGCTGGAAAAACTGCCCCGTCCCACCCAGGTTCGCGCCCCTAAACTTATATTCCTGAGGCCTGGAGCAAAGCCGGCCGATCTGCCTTACACTCCCCGAGCAGGGACGAGGAAAAGACACTAAAGCTAAAACACAAGACTCGCTCAGAACCTCAACTCTACCTTGGAGAAGGTCCCGCCCCTCCGGTTACACCCCAGCTCCCAATATTTATTTTTCTAACTTCCAACCCAAGGACATTATTCCAGAAATACTTCCCCATATTTCCTACATTATCAATTTTGCCCTCTCTGTGGATAATTTCCATTGGCACGCAAACATACTATTAGTTTTTCTCATCTTATAAAACATTAAACACAGCGATCTTGACTCTACTTCCTCTATAACTACTTACCTTTTCTCCATTTCTTTTTTGAGTGAAGCTTCTTGAAATTGTTGTCTGTGCTTACTGCATTCAACCCCTCTACTTTGTTCTCTCAGAAATCCCTTTCAGTCAAGCTTTCTCCTGATCACTTCACCCAAAAGACTCTTGTGAGGTCATCAGGGCTAGCCACTTTACTAAATCCAATGGCTGATTATCAGGTCTCATGTCAACTTTCAGCAGCATTTGATAACGTTGGCCACCATTTTCGTGAAATAATGTTTTTCTTTGGCTTTGTGAACATCATACTCTCCTTTACTGGTTGCTTTTCAATTTCTTTTTCTGGTTCCTCTTTACCCTTCTTTATTTTTATTTCAATAGGTTTTTGTGGGGAACAGGCGGTGTTTGGTACATGAATAAGTTTTTTAGTGGCAACATCTGAGATTTTTGTGCATCGATCACCAGAGCAGTGTACACTGTACCTAATGTGTATTCTTTTATCCCTTGACCCCCTCTCACCCTTCCCCCAGGTCCCCAAAGTCCATTGTATCATTCTTATGCCTTTGCATCCGCATAGCTTAGCTCTCACTTATGAGTAAGAACATACAATGTTTGGTTTTCCATTCCCGAGTTACTTCACTTGGAATAATGGTCTCCAATTCCATCCAGGTTGCTGCAAATGCCATTATTTCATTCCTTTTTGTGGCTAAGTAGTATTTCATATATATATACGTGCACACACACACACACACACATATATGTATATATATCACATTTTCTTTATTCACTCGTTGATTGATGAGCATTTGGGCTGATTCCTTATTTTTGCAATTGTGAATTGTGCTGCTATAAACATGCATGTGCAAGTATCTTTTTTGTGTAATGATTTCCTTTCCTCTGGATAGATAAACAGAAGTGGGATTGCTGGATCAAGTGGTAGATCTACTTATAGTTCTTTAAGGAATCTCCACACTGTTTTCCATAGTGGTTGTATTAGTTTACATTCCTCCCAACAGTGTAAAAGTGTTCCCTTTTCACCACATCCACAACAACATCTATTTTAATTTTTTGGTTTTTTTCTTATGGTCATTCTTGCAGGATTAAGGTGGTATCATGTTGTGGTTTTGATTTGCATTTCCCTGATAATTAGTAGGGTCGAGCATTTTTTCATATGTTCGTTGGCCATTAGTATATCTTCTTTTGAGAATTGTCTATTCATGTCCTTAGCCCATTTTTTAATGAGATTGTTTGTTTTTTCCTCACCAGTTACAATTCTTTGGTTTGTTATTTTAGTGGTTGCTTTAGGGTTTATACTACATGTCTTCAACTGATCACAGTCTACCTTCAAGTGGTAATATATCACTTTAGTATAAGAAACTTACATCAGTATATTTCTTCCCTCCTAGTCTTTAAGCTATCACTCATCCATTTTATTTTACATATGTCGTAAATTCCATATTACTGTACTATTTTTGTTTAAACAATTATATTTTAAAGAGGCTTAAGTAATAATAACAAATCACATATTTGTCCATGTTGTTACTATTTCCAGTGCTCTTCATTCCTTTGTGCAGATCTAGATTTCAATATGGTATCCTTCTTACTGCCTAAAAGACATCCTTTAATTTTTCTTGTAGAGCAAGTCTCCAGGTAAGAAAGTCTTAAGTCTTTACAAGTCTAAAAATGTATTTATTTCTTCATATCCATTATTCTCTTTTTGGTAGTATCTAGTTGGCTGTGACTCTAATCCATTAAACTTTCCATTTCAATTACGGTATTTTTCAAATCTAGATTTCTATTTGGTACTTTTTCCCAATCTTCTTGATTATTTTCATACTCATGCTCTTTAATCCCCTTGTTTCTTTATGTGTAAGACACACTTTATGTGATGTTTGGTGACTCTAATATCTTAAGTCTCTGTAGGTTGTTTCCTCTGTCCGTTGTTTCTGCTGGCTCTTGCCCATTATACATGTTTGTAATTTTTGATTAAGAACTTACATTCCTTGAAGCTGTCTTCCATTTTGCTTTTGCCAGGCACCTGGAAGGCATTAAAAACCTCATGGTACTTTAAATTTGCAGTTTGAGACTTTTTAGATTATACAGCTTGTGTGTGAAGCCACCAGTGAAAGGGCTGTCCATGGTTATATGTTAATGTATACCCACTCTCAGGAGACATGTTTTCCCTCAGGATGGACAATCCTGCTGCTGTTCCAGGGGCTGCAGGGATTGAGCGGGCAGGAGACACGGGAGGCAGACAGGTTGATTCATAGTTCCCTCCTACACTAAGCCTATCTTTTTGGTGTCCTACTTTCTGAGGTCTTCTCCTAATGCTCCTACCTTGGACAGGATCTAAACTTTGTCCGCTATTCTGCTGCCCCATCCTTATCCCAGACTATGAAAAGAGAGTTTCAGTATGACACTTGGCAACTATCTTAAGGGTGAAAAATGGCATCTAATTACTTTTTTGGGTTTCTACTTTCACTTTTTAATTTTAACTTTTTTGCCTTTGAGAACTCTTAATTATTTTGCAGCTCATTGATACATTTTTTAAATGGTTCTTGATATGTATTCCAGAAGTTTTTGTTGTTTTCTGGTCCTTGTCAGCCCATGTTGCCAGAAATAAAATTCTTTCAACTTGTTCTTTAACAATTTACAGTATCCATATATTCCTTCCTGTTCCAGAGGCAATAGAGTGAGAATACATACTTAGGAGCCAAGGTGGCCTGAGATCGAGTCAGATCCACCAGCAATGTGACCTCAGTAGCCTATTTACACTCTGAGCCTCAGTTTCTCATAGCGTTGGTATGAGAATTAAATGAGGTAATGTATGAATAACACTTAAAACAGAGACTGACACTGGTAAGGGTGGACTTTCTTGTTATTATCTGAAAAGGTTGAAAACTTATGAGCCTGAGTAACAGTTATACATCTTACCCAATGGTTCACTAACTTCTGGTCCCTGGCTACCCCGGCCCCCTCTACCATGCAGTCACCCACATCCATGCTTATACTGATGGAGAGGAGTCAACAATGAGCTATTCATTGGATGACAGGCGCAGCCACTGTCATCTTTGGGCACAGATGCACCCAAAGTCCAGGACAGAATGCTAGCAGATAGCTGCTGGTCTGAGAAATGTGATCGTCATATAAGCCTGAGTGAAAACATAGCCCCTTTACTACTAAGAAATCTGAAAACAAACATAATTTTAAATTTTGTATTTTTTATGATGTCATTTGTCCCAACAACCATCTGACACCAATAGTCCTGATTACTAAAAATCTCAACGTTATAGAAATGTTCTCCTTCTTTTTTGAAAACCATGTTTATTTCCCCCCCACAATACAGGGCTATCTGCAAACCATTGAACTGATAAGATAGCTCAGGGGCTACCTCTGTCTTAGCAGAGTAGCAGCTGAAAAAAGCAGACAATTCTTAACAAACAGGTAGATCAGGAATGCTCACTTCTAAAAACATCATTTATTCAGGGCAAGTGGTATTTCTCATGTGCGAATAAGCTTAAACTTCAGCTTTAATTTATAAGAATTAGGAAATGCAGATTAAATCTCTGATGCCATATTGTGAATTCAGTAAAGGTTAACTAATCTACCACGCAAAGACAAACTTTAGCTATCCTACGCTTATTACTCTGGAAATTTAATGAAAATTAAACAAGAAGACTCACAGAGTATAAGAATTGTCCCCCCGCCTTAACGGTGCTGTTTTCAGCCTCTGTTGCCTGAAACACTGCAGAATAATTCAGATTTTTTGTAACCCCACCTTTTTATTAAAACCAAAGTACTAAACTAATAAATGTGAAAAAGGATAATTGGGTTTAAAAAGAAAAAGCCTCAAGACATCGAGCCTCTTAGATATTTTAAAAGTGAAGACTGAGAAGGAACGCACTGTTGCTAAATAGAATTATAGCATTACGATCAATTTATAATCTTTTCAATATGGGATTTGAATATTCTGATATTAGATACGATGTACATATTTTATTTATATAGTACTTCCAGAGAAGAAGAAAAGTCAATATTGGTTTATACAATATTTGACATGTTATTCACATATGCAGTGATGTATACGATGTCAGAGCTAGAAAATAACTTAGATGCGATTTTGATTCAGCGCTGGGCAAGTCCCCACCGCCAAGCGAGCCCGTCCCGTCCCCTACCCTCCACCCCACCACGCCTCGTCTCGCCCCCTCCGCCCCCTCCGCCCCCGCCTCCCGCCCCTCAGTCCCCCGCCCCGCCCCCTCCGCCCAGCTCCGCCCAGTCCCCGCCCCTCCACCCCGCCCCGTCACCTCCGCTCCGCCCCGTCCCGACCCGTCCGCCCCGCACCGCCCCCTGAGGCATGCGCGGTGCGCCTAGCCGGCGGGGCTGGCTGTTTGAGGGCTGCGCGCAGAGCTCCGCGGGCGGTGTCTGAAGTCAGCAGTTTACTGCTTGTAATGAACATAGCAATCACTGGGAACCTGGAAGCAGAGACTCCTTTTCGCCGTCCCAGTCCATCTGGCTGCTGCGAATCCGCCGGCAGGCCTCCAGGACCCCGGGCTGGCTGAACGCCAGCACCCGTCCCGCTGCCCCAGGGCCCGCTAGGCGCCTGGCATAATGGGAGAAAATCACGACGGAAAGGTCCAGCCCCTCACCATGCAGACGGGAAGCTCAGCCGCACGTGTGAGAACCCTTACGCCCCTTGGGGCTTCACCCCCGCTTCGCCGGCTCCAACAACCTGGGTCGGGGCCTCCTTGTCCTGTTGGGGCCTTTCTGCCCCACGAACACAGGCCCGAGCCAGGGCGAGGCCCGCGGGCCTCCCACCCGCCGTGCGTAGGCTGCCCTTCAGCGCCCCAGCACTGCGCTTGCGGCACCACCTGGGTCCCTTTTCCATTCTGATGACGTCCCTGTACGTCGTGGCTGCACGCTGCTCAAGACCCAGGTCTGTGCAGGTACCAGCAAAGTAGTAGAATATCGGTGCTACATCTTTCTGGAGCACCCATTTTACTACCGGATTTGGAAGGAACGAAGTAAAGTAATCTCCAAGGTAAGTAATTAAAATTTTACGATGAAAAGGCTGGAAACTATTCTGCTGGTAATAACTATCAGACATATCTGTGCCTGAAATGTCAGACTTTCTCTGAGAAAAAAACTGAGAACTTGTTTCCCATTATTTAAAATAGGAAAAATTTTAGGGCACAGCAAGTCAATAGAAAAACCTACCAATTTCCTAACTCACAGTGTGACAGTAGGTTTAAGTTGCACATAAGTTAGGATGTAAAATGCTTAAATGTTACCACTTGGTCACCCACGTTTGATGTGCTTGTTACCATGCAGTTGCCTTGTATGCAGTAGCAGTGACCTGAGACCAGCAACATCACACGTGAACCTCTCCTTTGTCAACACACCAAGGCTTTCGAAGTGACCGTCATGATCGTGATGGTCTACCAGTTGTTTCTGGAAGCAACATGTGGCTTTTCCAGCAAACTATTTAGTTTAAAATGTTGTAATTTTGAAAGCTCAAACTTTATCTCTACAACCATCAGCCGAACAATTTGAGACAGGTTCTTGCTCTTTTGCCCAAACTGCACCACCATAGGGGCTCCAGTAATCCACCTGCTTCAGCCTCCCCAGTAGCTGAGACCACAGGTGTGCTCCACCATGCCTGTTAATTTTTAATTTTTTTGTAAAAACTACATCTCTCCACATTGCCCAGGCTGGTCTCGAACTTCTAGGCTCAAGCAATTTTTCCCAGCTTGGCCTCCCAAAGTGCTGGAATTACATGCGTGAGCCACTGACAGCACCCAGACTGGAAAATGTTTTGTGAGATAAATAGCTGCTATGCAATTTAGATATTAAAAATTAAGATGTGTTCTCCCAGGAAAGTAACAATTTGGGATATATTCTGTGTCACATCCTGTATTATGAAATAGATGGCAAAAAAAGTCCCATTTAATTTAAAGATAGAAGCTGTAACTTCACATAAATTTGGAGCTGAGGAGTCCTTTCAGGCTATGACCGCAGAATTCTGGGGTTCTCTGTACTGATTTTTTGCTAGTGTCCACACACAAGCATTCCTTAATGCTGTGCGTTAAGCAGATAGACCTTTGACCCCAGGTTTCTCTCCATTTACCATTCTGTTTCTCTGCTCCATGCAAGTACCTTACCTCATGCCCTCTCTTGAACCTACTCCTTTCTAGCTTTTGTCCGGGTATTTTGTTGAAACACCTTTTATCTCAGTCATTTAACTGCATTTGACACAGATGATACAATTGAGGAGTTCCTCCTTGAAACACTTTCTTCTGGATTTTAAAGACTTTCCCTCCTAGATTCCCTCTCACCTTTATCTTCATCCTCCTGCTCCTCCTCCACCAGATCTCTAATGATCCTCTCAGAATGATCCCACACAGTCTCATGGATTTAAATACCATCCATCTGTTCATAACCACTAGGCTTGGGGCCTCTTCCCTGAGGGGAGCACCAAGAGTCATCCCTGACTTTTTTCCCTTCTTTCACAACCCCCATGCAACCACACAGCAAGTCCTGTGGCTCTGATTGCAACCAGCATCCTGATTCACCGTCGCCATTTCCACAACCGGTTTCAGTCTTCCTCTCCTACTGGTCAACTGCCAAAGATCCTCCAACCTGCCTGCATCCTGTCTTGCCCTCCTACAGTCCAGCCTCCACTCAAGCATCCAGAGTGATCTCTTGAAAATGTTAAAATATGGTATAGGCAGACCACCATCCCTGTGTAAACCGTACCACTGTCTACTCATTGCAGTAGAATAAAAGTTTGACAACCTGGTGCCTGCCTCTTCAGCCTCATCTCCTACCCTTGCTTGTTCTTGCTATGTGGGTCAGATTTTCTGGTCTCCAGAGCTGAAAACAATCTTAACTGACAGACTTAGATCATAGACTCTATCTACAGCATAAGGCATGGAAGGAAAAGTCTGAGAGAATGAAGGGCCAGAAAAGCTTGTTTAAAAAAAAATAAAAAGCACAGGAAATTGTAAACATAACTAACCTGTATGTATATACTCAAAAGAACATGGCAACAGAATGAACTTTTTAGAAACTGAGCCAACAGACGTGCAAACAAATAAAAATACTTTTGGTCATACTCTGAAAACGAAAAGAATCCTTAGTGAATATACAAGAACAAAAATTGTGTACATCACATTTCTGGGTCATAATGCAATAAAACTAGAAATAATTGAAAGAATTTAAAGATGTTCAGCTTCCTGAAACTGTTAAATTATCCTTTTAAACAAATTAATGCCTACTGACGTAGGTGCAAATCCAAAACACAAATACTGTGCCTATAAAAATGTATTTTTGCAAACAACAGTGTATCGGGATGTAAGGAGAGAGCTCACTGACTCAGAAGCTCCCAGAGTGAACAGGCGTGTTCATGGGAAGCGGAGCACTGCTCTGGAGCATTTGACATCACCTTATTACAAGTAGGAACAGCCATGCTGGGAGATGCTTGGATGCCAGTAATAAGTCAGCAGATTCCCTCCTGAATGGGACCTTCCAGTCCTCTTTGGCATGGGGTTCCAGGCACTGACCCCAGATCCATCCGTGAGGGCTTACAAGATCAGCCTGCCCGCAGGCAGTGGAGTGGAAACTGGCACCAGCAGCTACAGTGGAAAAAATGAATGGCCTCTAAGAATACATCATCTGCCCCATGCAAAGACTCTGGATCCCAGAAGTCCTCCTGGTAAGGACTCAGAGCTAGACAACTTCATTTCCTGTCACTTGGGCTGCTCTACTTCAGACAGCTATGGAAATTGATGAAGCACAGGAACGTTTTGGAAATGGCAGTGATGTGCCAGGCCAATGTGTGGAGGTGTACAAGTTAAGTAATATTTTAAAAACAGAACACACAGTTTGCACAGTCTGACCAAAGCTCTGTCATGCATGTTTCTAAACAAGTGTGGAAGAGAATTTGGAAATGGCTGAAATTTTTTTATAAAGCTCATGTTTTTAGTTTGTTTAAATGTAAAAGCATACACTTAGAAACAAGTTAGTACATAAAAATTTTTAATCTTAGCTATCTGGAAGTTTCAAATACCTAGAATGAGGAGTTTCCCAAAGGTCTCTGTAACTTGAATTTTACCACAGTTTGAAAACTCTTGCCAGGCATAGTGGCTCACACCGGTAATCCCAGCACTTTGGGAGGTTGAGGTGGGCAGATAGCTTGAGCTAGGAGTTAGAGACCAGCCTGGGCAATATAAGCAATACATAGAATTGAACAGGAAACTATTTAAAACATAGAAGGCTCTCAAAAATACAATGTGGAATGAGTCCCTGGAAGGCTGGGGCATGGTTATTTTCCATCTCCCCATGGTTCATGGAACTGTATTCTGCATAGAATGGGCAAAGTACAACTATCATTGATTAGTACTTGAAAAAATGAAGTTTTTACCTTCATGTTTTTTAGAAAATGCAGTATCTGAGATGTAGCATTCTATATCTTTGGCTTCTTTAATGTTATCTATACAGACAAAATAGAGAATGAAAAAAATTTCCAATATTAAATATTCACATTGATGTCTGTATTAGTCTATTTTGTGTTGCTATAAAAGAACACCTGAGACTGGGTAATTTATGAAGAAAAGAGGTTAATTTGGCTTATCATTCTGCAAGCTGTACCAGCCTGGCACCACCATCTGTTTCTGGTGAGGATCCTAGGAAGCCTCCAGTCATGTTGGAAGGGGAAGTGGAGCAAGAAAGAAAAGAGGTGGGTGCCACACACTTTCAAACAACCAGCTGTCATGTTTCATAGAGCAAGAACTCACTCACTACCACCAGGACAGCACCAAGCCATTCCTGAAGGATCTGCCCCCTAAAATATATTTGCTAACAGGGAAAATCGTTTCAGAATTGCTAACCCATATGCTGAAACAAATTTGCCAACAGTATGTTTGTGTACAGTTCTGGAGTCTTACAGTATGCAGTCAAAACAATATTTTCCAAGGTTACTTAGGTGAAGACTTTTTCCCCCCACACTCTTCAATATGGGTTACTCATAATTTGTAATGCAGTAAGATTCATTTGTCACCCACTGCATTCCATCTCACCCCCTCACCATCTTTGTTGATTTTTAAATTTACATAGAATAAAACCTGTAGGGACACTTTTTCTACATCAGTTGAGATAATCATGATTTGCCACTCCATTCTGTTAATGCAGTGATGTTTGAATGTTCAACCATCCTTGTATTCCAGGAATAAATTCTACTTGGTCATAGTGTATAATTATTTTAATATGCTGCTGAATTTAGTTTGTTGGTATTTTGTTGAGGATTTCTGCATTGGTATGCATCAGGGAAGTGATATGGATCTCTAGTTTTCTTGTCTACTTTTTTTTTGTGGCTTTGGTATCAGAGTAATTCTGACCTCACAGAATGAGTTTAGAAATGTTCTCTCATTTTCAATTTTTTAGATGAGTTGGATTAGTGTTATTTAAATGTTTGGTAAGATTCACCAGTGAAGCCATCTGGTTCAGGGCCTTTCTTTGTCAGAAAGTTTTTGATGACTGATTCAATCTTAATAGTTATGGGGTCTATTCTAATTTTCTGTTTTTTTCATGATACAGTCCTGGTAGGTTTTGTATACCTAAGAATTTGTCTGTTTTATCTAGACTGTCCTATTTGTTGGCAAACAGTTTTTTATAGTACACCTCTTATAATTCTTTATTTCTGTAGAATTCATAATAATGTCCCAATTTATTTTTGGCTTTGAGTCTCTTTTTCTTAGTCAATCTAGCTAAAGTTTTGTCAGTTTTGTTCATCTTTTCAAAAACCAACTTTTGGTTTTGTGTATTTACTGATAAGGAGGGATTTATTTCTGTCATATACTGTTTGTTGTTTATATGCCTTACAGCTTTTGTGTTCTTCATTTCCTGCATACTGTCTTCTTTTGTATTTAATTGATTTTTGGTAATGAAATGTTTTAATTTCCTCATTTCCTTTTGTATATATTCTATAGTGTGTGTGTATGTGTGTGTGTGTATGTGTGTGTCACCATGGGTATTACATTTAACTTGCAAGTTTATTCATTTTATTCAATTGTGTAAACATACTGTAATTTATTTATCCATTCTACCCTTAATGGTCCTTTGGATTTTAATTATTGGACTTTTTGTTAGAGGAGCTTTAGATATACATGAAAAAATGAGTGGAAAGTACAGGGAGTTCCCATATACCCAGTCTCCTGCCCAAATGCCCTGTTGCTACCCTTACAGCCTTGCCTTGTGGTACATTTGTTACAGTTGATGAACAATGTAGAAACATTATTATTAACTAAAATTCATTAGAGGTCACTCTCTGTGTTGTACCTTCTATAGTTTTGAGAAATGTGTAATGATATGACATGTATCCATCATTAATGCAGCATACAGAATAGTTTCACTGTCTTAAAATATCCCTTGTGCCTCAGTTATTTGTTCCTTTCTTTCACCCTCCCCTTCCCACAACCCTGATAACTACTGCTCTCTTTACTGTTTCCATAGAATATCATATGGAATTTTACAGAATATCATATGGTTGGAATTCTATACTACATAGCATTCAAGTGGGCTCCTTTCACTTAATAATATGCATTTAAGTTTCCTGTGTGTCTTTTCATGGCTTGTGAGCTCAGTTTTAAATCAAGGAATAATAATTTATTGTGTGAATCCACAGCAGTTTATCCATTCACCTACTGAAAGGCATCTTGATTGCCTCCAAGTTTTAGCAATTATGAATAAAGCTGTGATAAACATTTACGTGGAAGTTTTTGTGTGAATATAAGTTGTCAGTTTATATATAAGGGTATACTTAGCTTTATAAGGAACTGCCAGGCCAGGACAGTAACTCATGTCTGTAATCCCGGCACTTTGGGAGGTTGAGGTGGAAGGATTGCTTGAGCCCAGGAGTTCATGACCAGCCTGGGCAATATAATGAGACCTCGTCTCTACAAAATAAATTTAAAAATTAACCAGGCGTGGTGGTGCCTGTTGGTGTTAATATCATTGTTATGTAACTTGCTCTAGGAAGTGATGATCCTGTGTTCTCTAAGATGAACGTAATAAGAATCACTCAAGTCAGTAGTCACAACCTATCTTTAGCAGAAGCTCAGAAAGTAAGATGTTAAATGCCTGGCCATTAAGTTTTCTTATCTTTGTTTATTTCTTCAGAATCATCTCCCCTGCCCCACAAACATGAAAGAAAAGACAAGAGAAGCACCACAGAAGAGGAGGGGAGAAGTGCTCCAGAAAAAGGTTATCCAGTGTCTGAAACTTCGCCCAGGTGGGCACAGGCCAGCAAGCCTCTCCTCTGGTTGCCCAGCTAGCTGCAGGCTGTCATATAACCTTCTGCCCGGCGTGCTTTTGAGTGTGCGGAAGTGCTGTATGCCCTCTTCTTTGAAAACCTGTTGAGCAAATGCCTCCGCGTTTTATGCCCCTTCAACCTCCACCGCCAAAGGCTCCCAACACCAAACATGCTGTGCACACACAGCAGCTCTTTGTGTCCTGCTCCTGGCTGATCTCCTGCATCATCTTGTTGAGCTCCATTGAACTCCGCAGTCTGCATGCTCTGTGGAACTCAGGGTCTTCTTGCTCCATGGAACTCACGGTCTTCATTTTCCATGGAAATCAAAGTCTTCTTACTCTGTGGAACTTGAGTTCTCCTGGCTCCGTGGAACTCAGGGCCTTTGTGCTCCATGGAACTCAGGGTCCTTGTGCTCTGTGGTACTCGGGGTCTGTGTGCTCCATGTAACTCGGGGACTGCATGCTCCATGGGAAGCACTGGGACACACTTGACCCCCCACACCCACACATACATCCTTCATTTTAATCCTGCCCCTCACCTGTCCACCTGTGAGGCTTCTTCACCCCCACTCTGCTTTGAGCTCATGCCGGGTCTTTCGGGCTGGCCTGAAGCATGGGTGTTGGTAGGAGGAAGTGGCTGAGGTCACACATTCAGGCAAATTCTGCTGGTGTCACACCTGATGGAGCTGCCTGGGGAGGATGTTTCCTTGGAGGATGTGCCCTGGTGGCCACTGGCTTCTCATGGTGCCCACACTGCTGCTGATGCCATGGGGGAGCCACAGGGCCACACAGGGGGCTATTCTGGAATTGGTGGTTTTCATCTCCACGTTAGGTAAGAACTGGCAGGCAACTTGGCTGTCCTTGTGGCCTCTTGGCTGACCCTGGTCCTCCCCAGGTTGCTGATTTTCTGGGCTGCTGCTCTTCCAGGAGGAATTAAAGGTGGGAATGGCTGAAACCTGTGCTTTGGATTAGCAGAGACCCTAGGCTGCGTCATGCAGAAAAGGGAAGGATTGCAGATGGTGGTGGGATCAGCCGAAGGCAGGGGCTTCACTGTGATGCTGGAGCCCTCCACGTTGGGATGTTTGCATACAGCCCAGGTTCAGTTAAGTGGCCCATCAGCGAGTCCTGGATCTGGTCTCACTCACAAGCCATGGACAACATGAGCTCAATTTGCCAGGGCTCCCTGGGAGGGGATGGGAGAGCCTGGGAAAGAGGCTGAGCTGCCTGTTACCCCCACCCCACACCCTGCCTCCTGTAATCCCTTAGGAGGTCCACACTTTGAGTTGTCAGCCAGAGACAGTAACTCAAAACCTCGGCTTTGGGCAGCCAGACACCCAGAAATGAGGGAGAGGGCAGGCCTAGACACCAAAATAAAAGTCTATATATTTTAATATAAATACCAGAGGTGTTTGAACCAGAGCAACTCCATCTTGAATAGGTCCTGGGTAATTTAGGCCCCACCCTTAAGCCTGGAGAATCTTGAATGAGGCTGAGACCTACTGGGCTGCATTCCTAGGAAGGTAGGCATTCTAAGTCACAGGATGAGATAGCAGGTCAGCACAAGATACAGGTCACAAAGACCTTGCTGATAAAACAGGTTGTGGTAAAGAAGCCAGCCACAACCAAGATGGTGATGAAAGTGATGTCTGGTTCTCCTCACTGCTCATTGTACGCTAATTATGATGTATTAGAATGCTAAAAGACACTCCCACCAGCATCATGACAGTTTAGGAATGCCATGGCAATGTCAGGAAGTTACCCTATATGGTCTAAAAGGGGGACGAACCCTCAATTCCAGGAATTGCCCACACCTTTCCTGGAAGATGCATGGATAATCCACCCCTTGTTTAGTATGTAATCAAAAAGTAACAATAAGTACAAGCAGTTGAGCACCGCATGCCACTGCTCTGCCTATGGAGTGGCCATTCTTTTATTCCTTTACTTTCTCTAATAAACTTGCTTTCATTTTATGGATTTGCCTCAAATTCTTTCTTGCACGAGATCCAAGAATTCTCTGTTGGGGTCTGGATCAGGACCCCTTCCCAGTAACATACATATGTAATGAAACAAAAGTCCATAACTTGATCCAATTGGAAACACAAAATTTGCTATAAGGATTTATATAACAAAGCGATAAAAGGGGCCCTGATTGTCTTTTGTGCCTGTACAGCATGGGCTCCAGATTAACAAATGCTAAACTGCACCAATTGATAAAGCTTCATGAACTTAGTCAATGCTGGGACTCAAGTTACAGTTATACCTGGGCTAAACACTGCAATGCCTGTAATCCTGGCAAAATAACTATAGAGGAGAAAGGGACATGCTTTATTTTAACTGTAGCTTTGCCTAAAGTTCACATAGGCATAATACTCATTGCCCTAAAATATGCTCTAACACATTGAATAATAAATATGATTCAATTAAGTCTTTGGCACTTATAAATTGGCTTGGACCTTGGAGGTCCCCAGTTAAAATAGTTAACATGACTATGACTATGAGACAAATTGGACCTTGCAGATCCCCAGTTAAAACAGTTAATATGACTCTGTAAGTTATAGCCAGATGTGTTAGTTTGCTAGGGCTACCAGAGCCTGGGTGACTTTAACAATACGAAAGTATTTCCTCACTGTTCTGGAGGCTGGAATTCCAAGACTGAGGTGTGGGGCATATGGTTTCTCTGATGCCTCTCTCCTGACCTGAGATGACCCTTCCTATGAGCACACCCAGCACTGAGGTCTCTTTATGTCTCCAAATGTCTTCTTTTATAGCGACACCTGTCATGTTGGATTAGGGCCCACCTTAATGGTCTCATTTTAACTTACACCCTTTAAAGACTGTATCTGTAAATATGGGCACATTCTGAGGTATGGGGGGTAAGGGCTTCAATACGTAATTTTGGGAGAGACACAATTCAGATGTACAGGACCTTCAAGTTTAAAATTTAATATGTAAAACCTAATTAATAAAAGGGTGATTCTCTCCACTGTTTCTCCATTTGACAGCTCAGTCTTGCCTGTGCTTAAGCCTGGAAGAAATAAATGGTGCTTCACAGTGGATTCCTACAACCTTAGCATTGTAATCCTTTCATTAAGGCCCGTATACCCAATACCCAGTATTAAAGAACTTACTGATCCCATCCAATCAACAGCTGGTAAAGATTTTGCTGTAACAGATTCAGCTATCATGTTCTGTTCAGTGCCTACTTCAATTGCCTCTCTGCCCTAATTCACCTTCACCTGCAATGGGACATGGTACTTCTTTTCTAGGCTACCCATGGGGTACCCCAACAGCATTGCCACCACATACAGTCTTCATAGAGCTCTTAAGTACACCCAGCTTTCTCCAGGAGCTCAGGTTACCCCAGACCCTCATCCGAGACAGCATTGCCCTGGAGCTCATAGCTGGAGATGACATCCCCCAGGGAGTTCTCAGGGAAAACTTTGATCTCTACGAACCATGACATGTAGAGAGGGACACACATCTGATTCAACAGTCTCTGATCCAGTGATCCATGGACACATTTGCCCACAAGGAATAACCTAGAATCTCTGTCTGGTGGGGCTCAGGGGCATTACATGAGCTGAGTAGAACTTAGTTTTTAATCACTAGACATAGGCAAGGTGTTTAAGTTACTGCACTTTCAAGCAGTATGGCCCTCACTCAAAGTGAGGTAAATGTTGCTGCAAAGGAGCAACAGCTGCATTGTTGGAGTTTTGCTTTTGAGGGCCGTGTGTGTGTGTGCGTGCGCGCGTGCATTGATTTCTTTCACAAAATACATTTTCAAATACTTCCTTACTCCAATCAACCTTGCCCCTTCCTCTTAAATAAATTTTTTGAAAACTAATAAACCTATTTTATTTATTTACATTTTTAATTTACATTTCTTTACAAACTGTTTGCTATTAGTCTACAGTGAGAAGTCAACACTTTATAAAATAAGATTGGCATTTAAAAGCTTGTCAGTTCTAATTCTTTGAAAGGCTATACCCATTTTCAGAAAGTCTGGGCTGTTCAAAACAGTTTACAAAATTCTGAAACTTTGAAAAGCTGCAAGATTTGGGGACAGCAAGACGAGGCATTTTCTCTAACAGCCAGTTTTGTTCACTGTATTATGAAATAAGTACTTTTTAAATTAACAGCTTGAATTCCAAATTATATTTTTGAAAATCGATAATGATTTTTGTAAAAATAGAAAGTCTGTTGTATCTTTATTTTAAAATTCATTTCTTATCTGTTTTCTAGATTTGATGTTTTGCCATTTTAAAGGATACTAGACAAGAGGATCTCAATTTAGATCACTATCTTGGGCTCCTAATATCCTAATATAATTTTAAATCATCCCTAAAAATGCATTATTACCATATATATCAACAATTTCCAAACTGCTATAAGCTATGTATACTATTGATATTTTTCAGCTAAAATATGCTTATAAATACATAAAAATATAAAAATATATTTAACTAGGTGTTGTTATGCAATAATGCACTTTTCAAAAAGAAACGATTTACCAGTCTCAAGAATACCTGGAAGCTGCATGAAAATTCTTGATTCCTTTTAAATATAGTGACAGAAAAAGATGTAAATCTAACAATTGGTTATTTTTATTGTATAAAGTTTTTTCTATAAGTACATGTGAATTAAGTATTTATTATTCCATATTACCCACATCACCGATGCTGTGTGCCCATGGCACGGCTATTCTAACACTGCAGCTGCAGGGCTGAGGGTGGCAGACCGGGCATCTGCACTGAGCTGCATTCCTCACACAGTTGGACCACCTCTGAGCCGGGGGCGGAAGCATCCTGACATGAAAAGCTGTTTGCCAAGTGCAATGACCACACTTTTCCTCTATTTTGAATCCACCATCACAACAAAATCTACACTCTTGACAGATGAGACAGGCAGATATGATCTTTGAACATGAGTGAGAAAGACGTTCACACAGACTCCCATCCTCCCTCACATGACGGGAGGATTAAAATGGTGGTTGAGGGGGTGGATGTTCAGCTCAGGGGCAGATCAGTGACACTGTCACAGCTATTTTAGGACCTGAAATGTTTATATGAGCCTATTCCAAACTCTAATACATAAACAATGAGCTCAGAACTGTACACAAAGGGAAAGAAAAAAACACTGACAGTGCCCAGGTCCCTCATCAACTCCCCAGAAGTCAAGGAGGTCAAGGCTGGTCTCAAACTCCTGGGCTCAAGCAATCCGCCCACCTCGGCCTCCCAAAGCTCTGGGATTACGGGCACAAGCCACCACACATGGCCTAGTAAGTTCATTCCATATGTTTGGAATGAACGTGTTTCCAAGGATAAAATCTTACAATGACATCTTTCTTACCTGTAAGATACCTGAAGAGCAGAGAGAGGGTCCCCAGGCTGGCTAAACATCCAGAACACTGGGGGAGATTTAAAAGCACAGATGTAAATGATTGTGCCTCTCCCCTTACTTACTGAGTCACAGTCCCAGGGGTGGAAGCGCCCAGAGATCTGTCTTTTCAGAACTTCTCCGGCTCTCCAGATGGTGCTGACAATCAGGCAGATTGACAGCCAGTGCTGCAGGCAGCTCGTCCCAGACGTCGGGAGCAGGGGAGTCACCCAGGGCTAGGTCAGACTGAAGGTTCTGGTGGACCAGGGGTGGGGAGGGGCTTGAGAGTTGGCCTTTCCAACAAGCTTCCCAGAGAGGCTGGTTTGCTGATCCTCAGACCAGGCTTTGAGGGTGCACAGCACTTTTCCTCTACGTGTGTGTCCACATACCTGGCGCCTTTGTTGTTGCATTGCCCCAGGTATAAAGTGCAGGGTGCCCCCTCTATGCCTTCAGCCCTGTTCTCTCCCCTGTTGACCCCCAAATCTCTGGGGCTTGGACTTGCCTTTATAAAGGGAGCTCTCAGCTCAGGGGTGGGCCCTCCCCACTGGCCCCCTCTTCCCAAGGCCCAGCATCAGCAGGAGGTGCTTGAGCAATTCATCCTGAGGGGTCTATGTGGTGTGAAAGGCTTAGGGACACCATTCTGTTTATTGTCAAGGGTCAGGAAACAAAGCCTGGAAACAAAGTCTGGAAATGCTCAACTCAGTGGTGATGAGTGACAAGATAGGGCGGGGTGCGGAGGAGACTCGCGCACACAGCAGGACCCAGTGAGCGCCAATTCTTCCTTCTAACACTGGCACCAAGGAGAGACCGCTGTCCCTTCCCATAAAGATAGTGGACAAATGGAAGCATCGCTTGGTGTGCCAGCTCCTTTGGGGCAGGAGAACAAGAGGTGACTTGAAGCGGGGTCGGGAGCCCCATCCCAAGCACAGTGGATGCTGAAGGGAGTCCCAGGCTCCCCAGGTCCTGGGCTTCTCTTGATTCTCAATGTTAAGCTTGTTGATTGAATATAGTTGGTTAATGTGGACTCCAAGGCAAGGAAGACACAGGCCAAGAACCAGGGGCTTCAGTCAGCTCTGAAAAGTCAGGAAGAACATTTCTTTTTTTTTTTTTTGAGATGGAGTCTCACTGTGTTGCCCAGGCTGGAGTGCAGTGGTGCGATCTCCACTCACTGCAAGCTCCCCCTTCCCGGGTTCACGCCATTCTCCTGCCTCAACCTCCTGAGTAGCTGGGACTACAGGCACCTGCTACCACGCTTGGCTAATTTTTTGTATTTTTAGTAGAGACGGGGTTTCACCGTGGTAGCCAGGATGGTCTCGATCTCCTGACTTCGTGACCTGCCCGCCTCAGCCTCCCAAAGTGCTGGGATTACAGGCGTGAGCCACCGCGCCCAGTGAGGAAGAGCATTTCTAACATCCAAATGCAAACGTCTGCCACCCCGGGCTGCTCCCCTCTGGAAACTGAACTGCAGGGCACAGCAGGGCCCAGGTTTGCCTTTCCTAATTCCCTGCACCACCCAGCTCCCACCTCCCTCACTGTGCAGGATAAGAGGTCCACACACCCATTCCTTCTCACCTTTGAAATGGCAGTGGTGGCTGCAACGTGGGAGCTGAGGGCGTCCCGAGCGGGTGAGACCCCCACCAGGGGCCCTGGGTGCCTGCCGGCCACAGGCTGAGCCATCCAGGCTGTGCACAGCCACGCCTCAGCTACCAGGATTTCCTTCCTGTGGAACTGGGCCTTCCATCCAGAGAAGCTTGCAGCAAAGAGCAGAAATGGGTTTTCTCAGCCGGGAGTGGTGGCTCACGCCTGTAATCTCAGCACTTTGGGAGGCTGAGGCAGGCAGACCACGAGGTCAGGAGATCCAGACCATACTGGCTAACACGGTGAAACCCCGTCTCTATAAAAATACGAAAAATTAGCCAGGTGTGGTGGTGGGAGAATGTAGTCCCAGCTACTCCGTAGGCTGAGGCAGGAGAATGGTGTGAACCCGGAAGGTGGAGCTTGCAGTGAGCCGAGATAGCGCCACTGCACTCCAGCCTGGGTGAGGAGCCAGACTCTGTCTCAAAAAAAAAAAGTGGGCTTTGTCTCTGCTGGTGTAGGAAAGCTGTAGCAGGAAGGTGGTACCAACAACACACAACTGCCTGTCCCGTGTGGAGTCCCAGACCTCCTGCCTCCCGGCTTTCCTGCCCCTTTCCTTTGTAAGTGTGCTCTTTAATTAAGTGTCCTCTTTTTAATTGTGTCCAAATGTTCACACTGCCTCAAGTGATGCTGGAGCCACAGCCTGGGGCCACTGCATGTCTCTCCTCTGGAGCAAAGGGTCTTTGTCACAGTGTTTCTCTAAAAGCATATCCATCCTGAGTGAGTGACACTTAATTTAGAAACAGGTACAACTGGTGAAGAAAAGGTTGAGCATTAGAAAATGTCTCTGGATTTCAAAGAAGTTGGCCACTATCTATGGAGAACTGGGGGTAAGTAACTGCTCTTTAAGTAAATGAGGACAGGCCAGGCATGGTGGCTCACGCCTGTAATTCAAACACTTTGGAAGGCCGAGGCGGGTGGATCACTTGAGGTCAAAGAGTGTGAGACCAGCCTGGCCAACATGGCAAAACCCCATCTCTACTAAAAATACAAAAATTAGCTGAGCATGGTGGTGTGCACCTGTAATCCCAGCTATTCAGGAGGCTGAGACAGGAGAGTTGCTTGAACCCAGGAGACGGAGGTTGCAGTGAGCCGAGATTGCACCACTGCACTCCACCCTGGGTGACAGAGCAAGACTCTATCTCAAGAAAAAGTAAATGAGAACAAAATCCCAAAGGCTAGAGCCACCGCCCAGAGCATGCTCAGGATCGAAATGCTCCTGTGGTTCCCTTCCCGCCTGAATGCTCTATTTTAAAATGAAGGTCCAGGACAAGCGGAGAGCATGTCATTACTAAGGCTCAGTGTTAAATAGAGACACTTCCACCAATGACAGCCACAATGGGCCACCTGAGCTTTCTTTGGTTTTCCCTGCCATTTGCGTGGTCCTCGACTGCACTTGAACGAGGAGTCCTGAGGGTGCTCACAGCATGGTCTATGGACCAGCAGTACTGGGGTGACCTGAAGCTTGTGTGAAATGCAGCATCCCAGGCTGCTGTGATGCCAGGAGAGGGTGAAAGAAGAGACAAGAGCAGATGCCTCAGCTAAAAAGAAAGCCAGAGGAGAGGGTGGGTATTTAGGGAGTGGGGATTTTTAATTTCAAGTGAATTCTGTAACTAAGGAAAACAGGCGGTGGTGGTGGGGGTTGGGGCTGGGTGTTCTGGCACTGTCCCTAACAGCAATCATAGTGCTGGTTTGCTCCTGTGCTGCCGTCCCTCCTCTCTCTCAGCAATAGGAAGAACACGTGTGCTTTTGATGCATGTGGTGCAGCAGGCCTGGGATGCTGAATTTCACACAAGCTTCAGGTAACCCCAGTGTTGCTGGTCTGTGGACCACGCTGTGAGTAGCAAGGTCACAAACTCCCCTGAAGGAGGGGAGTAGCTGGGCTGGGTTTCTGAGAGACCCTATTATGATTGGAATACTTTGGGCCTCCCTTCTTGAGAACATAAAACAGCTGCTGGGTGTGTTGAAGCCATATTCACCCCACCACAAAGAAGGTCAGCACCTTTCTCCACACAATGGTATAAGGTTTTGTTTTCATATAAAACCTCAACAGATGAATGAGGCCACTATCAATAATTTCAGAAAGAAAGGCTAAAATACCAACTATTTTTTTTGACAGGGTCTTGCTCTGTCACCCAGGCTGGAGTGCAGTGGCTCGATCTCTACTCACTGCAACTTCTGACTCCCAGGTTCAAGCAATCTTCTTGCCTCAGCCTCTGGATTAGCTGGGACTACACGTGCATGCCACGCCTGGCTAATTTTTGTACTTTTAGTAGAGACAGGGTTTCACCATGTTGGCCAGGCTTGTCTCGAACTCCTGACCTGAAGTGATCCACCTACCTCTGCCTCCCAGAGCGCTGGGATTACAGATATGAGCCACCGTACCCGGCCCCCAAATACCAACTATTCTTTAAACAAAAAGATTATTATGTTGGAGGCACAGTGGCTCATGCTGTAATTTCAATACTTTGGGAGGCCAAGGCAGGCAAATTGCTCGAGCCCTAGAGTTGGAGACCAGCCTGGGCAACATGGCAAAACCCTGCCACTACAAAAAGTTTTTTAAAAATTAGCTGGGCATAGTGGCATTCATCTATAGTCCCAGCTACTCAGGAAGCTCAGGTGGGAGGATTGCTTGAGCCTGGGAGGTTGAGGCTGTAGTGAGCTGTGATGGCACCACTGCACTCCAGCCTAGGTGACAGAGTGAGACCCTGTCTCAAAAAAAATATATATATACACACACACACACACACACACACACACACAGACACACACACATACATTGGGAGAGATGTCCCTCATAATTAATCTAGGTTAATACAGATGATTTTATTTAACAGCTGAAATGGTTCTGTTACCTGGGAGCTTGTTTTATATTTAGTTGATCTTGGAGGATCCATCATGAACTCCCCTAGAAGTGCCCACAGTGACGTGTTCCACGAGTGCTTGATGGAAAACCATATATTTCTAAGGCTCTGGTGGCAGGCAGCAGTCATGCAATAGCATGAGGAAAATCCATTTAGTAGAGTTGTCCAAAAGTGCAATGGCCTGGCTCAGTAAGCTGTAAATTATCTGTCCCTGTGAGGAGTAGAAAGTGAGGATGGAGAAGGAAGGAAATGCCAGACAGGGGTTGAACCAGACGGGCTTCTTCCAGCTGTCAGCTTCGTGACTACAGGTACTGTCCACGTCTCCAGGATCCACCTGTGATGCCTCTTATAATGTAATCACTTACCCCCATTTTTCTTGGGCAGTTTATTCCAACAAGTGAGCTATGGTGCAGGCATTGGGCCATGCAGTATCTGTTTGACTTTCAGGGGCTTAGGTCAGCTTGGTGGAGTTCTCTGGGTCCCTCTAGAGAATCATCCAACCCAGGGATGGCCTGCAGGGTCCCGCCCCACCCCTAAAGCACTTACATTCACACAAAATCCTGGAGCTGAATATTCTCAGCAGGCTTATTCCTCATAGCCAAAAGCCAGAAACAAATCCAGATGTTCTTCCAGGAGCAAACGGTGAAACAGTTGGGGTCATTGTGGAAATGGAGGGAAGCCTTTGGAGAGATGTATAGGAAGAATGAACAGGACTCGGTAATGGATTCTTTATGATGTGGGGGGATACAGGCTGAGGAAACTCTTCTAGAGTCTGGAATGGGGTCCCTAGGTGAGCCGTCACACCATTTATTTAGACAGTAAGTCTAGGTCACAGCCAAGTCAAGGAAGATGACCTAGACTATAGAGCGGGATCAGTTTTAATATGTAATGTCAAAGAGACATTTCAGCCTGGAAATCACTTAGGCAGCTGTACATATAATTCTGAGTGGAGATAAAATCTGGAGGTTGTAAGAATAAAGTTAATAATCAATGCATTAAAAATCAATTTGGTCACCCAGAGGGCTTGGGGTTCTTTTTTTCCAGCATACCAATGAAAGAATAACAGAGTCCGGGGTGAGTTATGACGCACTTCAGATTTTAAATCCCAAGCAGGGGTTGTGAGCACACTGGCAAAAATTGAGGAGGAGCATCCAGAAAGGTAGGACATTCCAGAAGGAGAAGCATCGGTGTCAGAAGCCAGGAGCAAGATGGAAACAAAAGGGAGCCACTTACCTGGACTGCTCCTTGGACGTGGTAAATGGAAAGTGGCCATTAGATTTTCCATCATGGAACTGTCAAAAGACAAAAGTACAACAGATTTAGTTTAAATATCCTAATTGGCTTTCTTTGCTATTCTAGAATCAGGCAATACTTCATTCCATAAAACAGACTGAGCGTTCCTCCGAGCAGAGTTGGGGAGATGGGCTTTATGGATAGAAAAGGCTGAAGCAGAAACAGAGAACAAAACATGGATTGGTTGCAAAGTTACTTTCCTTGTAAACATGAAAGCAGACGGGAGGGACTGCCTATCATGCTGGCTAAACCTGGCCTGTTGGGGGTTTGCCTTTTATCTCTCTGTGTCCTGACTTCTCAGAAGGTCAGATCAACAACTTAGTTTTGGTTTGGAAAGATGGAACTTTAGCGCAAGGAACTCCATTCCAGTCTGGTCTTGTTACTGAACTGAACCTGGGTCGGCTTGCCCTGTGCGGTAAAACCAAACACCCACACCCAGGTTTGCAACAGGAGAAAGGAGGGTGTTAACTTGTAGGACACCAAGCAAGGAGAATGGGGCAGCTTACGCTTCAGACCCAATCTCCTGGATGACTTACAAGCAAGGGATTTTAAAGGCAGGGGAACATTTCAGGAAAGCAGAAGTTACAGGGAAACCATAAATCAATACAGAGGGTATACCTTGGTTTGGCCCAAAAAGGTGGAAGCTCTTGAAGCAAGGGGCTTACAGGTCATAGGCGGCTTCAGGATTCTTTGATTACAATTGGTTAAGGAAGCCAGGCTTTCTCTAAAAACTTGAGGTCAGCAGAAAGCAATGTTAAGGTCTGGCCTATGGGCATGACTCTCTCCAGGCCCCTGAGGAAGAAATTTAGAACAAAGAGCAGCTGTCAGAGTGTAGCCCTCAGCTCTAGGTCACCTAAGGTCTCTGTGATAGGAATATAATTATATTATATTCCATGTTATAGGAATATAATTCTTAATTGACTTTTTTAGAGTTGTTTTGAATTCACAGCTGAAGGAACTTAGTGTATTCCATCCCAAAATATGCCACTCTGACATAAAGATTATTTTGAGCTGAAGGCAACTGAGACCAAGCAGACACAGGACAAACTCTCTGCCCTACCCCCATCTACCAGAAGGGCAGGATGGCTCTTACCAGTCCGGAGGTGGCACCAGAAAAATCAACATCACAAGCATGCCAAATCAAGCTTATCAGTCAGCTTCGCCCCCACATATCTACCTTCCCACAACTTGTTATCCAAAGAAGCTCAAGGTCCCCTTCCTTTGTCTTTCCACTTCTCTACAAATATATTGCTCTCCCATTAGGGTGCTAATACACCCAAGTTCTAACCACCTTTTTGAGTTATTACTTATCACTGAGCTCTCCCATGTGTATTTGTGATATAGGAATTAATAAATGTGTTGTTTTCTCTTGTTAACCTGGCTTTCATTGGTCTAAATTTGTGGAGCCAAGGCAATAAACCTAAGATGGGTGGAGGAAAGATTTTTTCTACACCTATACAGCAAAATTGAGCTGAGCGTGCAGAGAGCTCTCATATGCACCCCTCACCCCCCACCCGGCAACACACACACAGCCTGCCCTACTGTCCATGTCCTGCATCAGTGGGGCACATTTGTTACTACTGCTAAACCCACACCAACATATCATTATCGCCCAAAGTCTGTGGTTCACATTAGGGTCACTCTTGGTGGTGTGTTGTCAGTGAAAAGAGCCAAACTCTGTAAAATATTTGAAGAGATTTATTCTGAGCCAAATATGAGTGACCCAAGGTACAGCCTCAAGAGGCCCTGGGAACATGTGCCCAAAGCAGTTGGGTTATAGTTTGGTTTTACACATCTTAAGGAGACATGAGACATGAATCAGTATACGTGAGATGTACATTGATTCAGTCCAGAAAGGTGGGACTGCTCGAAGGGGGTCAGTGGGAGGAAGGCTTCCAGGTCATAGGTGGATTCAAAGATTTTCTGATTGGCAGTTGATTGAAACAGTTATTATCTAAAAACCTGCAATCAATAGAAAGGACTATCTGGGTCAAGATAAGGGGTTGTGGAGACCAAGGTTCTTACCATGTAGATGAAGTCTCATGGGGGTTGCCTTTAGAGACAATAGATGGGAAATGTTTCCTATTTAGACTTTTAAAAGGTGCTAGACTTTCAGCTAATCTCTAGAGGATTGGGAGGGCTTGGAAGGGGAAAGAGTTAGTTATGGTAATAGAGATTCTTTACAGATGCAAATTTTCCCCATAAGAGACAGCTTTGCAGAGCCATTTCAAAATATGCAAAAAAAAAAAATCGTATTTTGGGGTAAAATATTTTTATTTCCTTCTTTGTCATATGATGTTATACAAGAGTCGGGGGGAAAGAAAGTAAGCTGTGTTATATATAAGGTTAAATAAAGCCCATCTGTTGAGATGTTATGGTTTACAGGGTATGATTCCCCAGGCCCCTTAGATAGGAATTTGGGCAAGAGAGAAAAAATGTCAGGTTAGTCCTCAATACATTCTGTGGGTTTGGACAGATGTCTAATGCTGTATTGTCATATCATACAGAGCAGTTTCACAGTCCTGCAAATCCCCTGTGCTCTGCCTGTTCATCCCACTCTCCCCCAACCCCTGCCAACCACTGCTCTTTTTACTGTCTCCATAGTTTTGCCTTTTCCAGAATGTGACAGAGTTGGAATCTTACAGTATGCAGCCTTTTCAGATTCGTTTCTTTCAGTTAGTAATATGCATTTAAGGTTCTTTCATGCAGCTCAATAGTGTTTGGCAGAGACTCAAAGGCAGGGAGAGGAATGGGAAATCTGTGTGGTGGAAAAGGTGAAGAGGAGTCCTGATGGGGTTGCCAGCTGCTTGAGGAAGCCAGAGGCGGCTGCTAGTGAAGTGGCCTCATTGTCTGGGGTGACACCCAAGGTTCATTGTCTCACAGCCACAGAGATAAAGGACATGGACACAAAAAGGGTGGGGTTAAGAGTGGAAATTTAATAGGTGAAAGAGAGAATAGCTCTCTGCTACAGAGGGGTCCCAGAAAAATAGGTTGCTGATGCACAGTGAAATGCAAAGAGTTTTATAGATGAGCTAGTGGGGAGCAGTGTCTGATCTACATCGGGTGCAAAAAAAGTTAGGACCAGATGTGCCATCTGCATAGGGCACAAATCTCTGGACACCCCCACACCCATCTTTTATTACACAGGTGGGTAGCTACTCCATGTTGCTTATTTCTTTCTTACTGTGCATGTGTTACCAAAAAAAAAAAAAAAAAATAAGGAAAGGTGAATCCCCCATAGTGGACATGTCTGGCCCCAGGTAGTATTTTTTATCAGTGCAGCTGCAGGCCTCCCCCCAGGTGTTTCCATCTTCCTTATCTATATCTGCAGCTCAATCTTTCAGGCTGCTCTTTGTTAGAAAGAAACGCTTTCTTGGGTTCTGCCAAGGACTGGTTTGCCCTATCTGCCTAAATAATTTCTTCTATCTCCTATATCACTGAAAGAGGGGATCCTACCTGACTGGAAAGAGGGTGCCTATTTGGTTCTCCCTTTTAGTCCTAAGTTGGAAGCAAGGGCTAAAAGGTGGGAAGCCATCAGTGCAGTCCTGACCATTAGGGTTGCTGTGTGCAGAGGTGTAGTTTGGCTTTTCCAGTTGGTTACTTCACAGGCTGTGGGTCAGAGCATCACCAGGTTCTTGGGTGGGCTTTTTAAATCCCACGGACTGAAACCCTTCTTTATTATCTCCAGTCACTTGAACATCTTTCTTTGATAGAGACAGTTTATTCAATGTTGTTACTTAGAAAAAAAGCTGCTGCTACTACTACTACAATTACTATTTATAATAATGGTAATAATGACAAGAATGATGAATCACAGCAAGGACCAAATAATTATAATTACTGATTTAATATTTATGCATAAATATTTATTAAAATATATAATCTATATATTACATATTTTATACTATGACATTTATAGTATCTACATAATTATATATTATTGTATATTTATGACAATTTATATTTATAAGTAACATAATACAAAGAAGAATATTACTACTACTACTACTACTACTATAAACCTCAGGACTCTCCCCCAACTCCAACATAACCGAAGATCCCCTTTAACCGTCTGGCCACCCAATCCCAAGTTGCCCTTGCCGGTCGAGCTTGCTATATATAAAGGCGGCCGCCAGGTGTCGCCAGACAACCAGCCTGAAAGCCAGCCGGAGGGATCTGGATCCAGGGCAGGCTGGCAGGACGCCAGCCCTCGTCCGGGTCCACCTTGGGTCGCATTCCCATCTCGGGGCTCCCTGGCAGGCATGAGTGGAACCGTGAGATCCCTGGCAGCCAAAAAAAAGCCTTGGAAAATTTGAGGGGAAGCGCCCGGGGCCAGGGACAGCTGCCGGGCTGGGGACAGACTCCCCAGCGCCTCCCGGGCCAGATCCCCACCCAGAGTGGACTTCAAAATTCACCGGAGTCGGCCTGCCTCGGCCTCCCCAGGGGCATTTAGAAATTTCTGCGGACAGAAAACCCCTCCTGTGTCCTCTTCAGAACTATAACTGTTTGTATCTAATCACTATTTATGTAGATTTAGTATTTATAAAGTATAATTTATACTTATGATTCTATAAATTTATATTATTTATATTCATATAGTTTTTAAATGTAAATAAATTATTATTTGTTTATAATACTTGCTTATAACAATTACTATTGCTATATAAACCTCAAGTTCCCCCATCCCCCTGCCCCTTCCCTTCCCTCCTTACCTCCCCACAGGCCTCCCTCCACGCCCTTCTCCCCTTCCCTTGCTCCCTTCCCCTCTCCCAAATTCTAGTTGCCCATCTGCTTGGTTGGGCTGCTGGTGGATCTGATCAACTTTCTGAGGCCACATCAAAACTGCAGAAAAGGCTGATCGACCCAGCAACTCTAACAAAGATCATCCATCGGACATCTGGTCACCCCTCTATCCCGGAGCCAGAGGCTGCAGGCTCTTCCCCGGTGGGGAAGGTGGGGCCCCAAAGTCCAAACACAATATCCCATTATGCAGACCGCAGCTAAATCCACTGCGCCTTCCCCGTTTTTCTCGTACTGCCCAAGTCAGTCTCCACCTCCGAGACAAGACACCGAAAAAGGTGTAAAGCTCAAATCGGATGATCACGACCCACGCGTGGCCACGGACGGTGCCATATTACCCTTTGCAGTCCTCCTGGAACAACCCGGCCGGTCCTTACCTCCGGGGCGGGGCTCAGAGATAATGGGTGTAATGGAAGGCCTGAGGACAGGGGCCCAAGCCAGTCGGCGTCCGGGCGGGGTACCCCATCCCCCATTTACACTCTCAGAAGGCCCATCGATTCCCGCGTGTACTAGTTGACCCGCTCAGGCCACAGCACTCCGAGTTCAAGAGCGCGCCTCCAACGCTGACCTGCAGGTTTAATCTCCGACGAAACGGCGAAGAGTACACCCGGCAAAGCTGGGCTCATCCTGCCAGTGCTGCCAGTCGCCTGAACTCTGCACCCACCCTGTGGCCAGATCCCCTTCCTTGCCGGCTTCTCCAGAGCGCTGGAGAGTAAACCTTAACAGTGCAGCCAGGTGGCACCCGACAGCCGGTGCGAGCAGCCGCGGATCGGATTGGCATAGCTGGCGGTAGAGGCCTCTCCAAGTCCCAGGCCACCCGGTAGCGCCTTTCTCAGCCGGGGGCGGGCAGAGGAGCTCTCAGTTGCTATGGCCTAGAATGGCGCGACCCCGCAGCCGAAGGGGACTTGAAAATATTTCCTAACCACCGTTCCGCTCCGAGGACTGCTACCTGCTAGGACAGACCGCCCACGCGGCTCCAGGAAGGGCGATCTTCTCCGCGAACCGGGAACGTTTCCGGAGACCCCCGGGGCCGGCGCCCAGCCTCATCTTCCCAGTGAAGCGGGGTCCCGGGCTCTCTGCGGATTCGAAAGTTTTGAGGCGGGAGAGACCTTGAGGTTGAAACTGTGAAAGGGAGAACGTGGTGAATCGCTTTTATCCTATCTTTTCAGAGTGGGGAAGCCTTTCTAAACCACAAAATAAACCCAGAAGCCATCAAGGAAATGATTGATCAGCTTGACAACATAAAGTTTGAACAAAATACACAAGCAAAGTCCAAAGATAACAAATGACTGTGGGAATCGCTTCTGCAAATACGCGGACGATAAGAATATTGATTTCATTCACAGTAACCAAGATACCGAAGCAGCCTAAGCATCTACCAGTGGGTGAACAGATAAAGGAAATGCGGTGCATGTACACCATGCCCTACTATTCCGCCTTTGAATAAAAGGAAATCCTGCCATTGGCGACAACATGGATGAACATGGAGGCCATTGTACTAAGCAAAGTAAGCCAGGCACAGAAACAAATACCACTTGGTCTCTCCTGTATGTGGAATCTGAAAATAGCTGAACTCATAGAAACGGAGAGTAGAACGGTGGCTACCTGAGGCCGGGGGAAGGGCAGGAGTGGGGAGATGTTGGTCAAAGGGTACAAGGATTCAGTTAGACAAGAGGAATACGTTTTAGTGATCCACATGACACGGTGACTGTAGTTAATGCATTCTATATGTCAAAATTCCTAAAATAGTAGATGTTAAATATTCTCACCACAAAAAATAGATGAGTTGGTGATGGATATCTTAATTAGCTTAAAGTAATTGTTCCACCAATATATACATATATCAAGACATCACATTGTATCCCATAAATATATACAATTATGATTTGTCAATTAAAAATAAACTTTAAAAATCGTTTGAAAAGATGTCAGCATTATTTACTACAATAACAAAAATCTGGGGTAGGGGATGATAGCTATTCATTAAGAGGGGCTGGGTTAAATAAACTCCAGTATATCCACACCGTACACTGTGTGACTTTTGTTTTGTTTTAGATGAGATAAATGTCGATGATGAAATGTTAAATGAAGAATTTAAAACAAGAATTGAGTTACCCCTACTTCAACACATTAAATAGCTAGTAAAGACCGTGTGGTATGGACAGAGGGAGATGATCTACAGAATAGAAAAGAGATAGAAAACGAATGCATCCAGGTGGTTTTTGACAAGCATGTGAAAGCAACTCGTGGGAGGAAAGGTGGCCTTTCCATCAAATGGGAGTAGGGCAATTGCACATCACAGGCACAGGAAACAAGCAGGCAAACCAAAACCCTTGACCGAGACACTGTCAACTTTAAAATCCTAAGCCCCCACCAAACGAATGGACCCCCTCTTGGCCAAGGGGACCTCAGGAAAATCTTAAAAATTTAGTTCCAGTCATAATGGGATGGGAGGTCAGGCGTGCCTCATTATACCCCCTGCCTTTTGGGGTTTAGACCAGCATTAATGTTAACATAGAGATCAGAAGACTGACAGAACAGACTCTGTGGCAATAAAATACCAAATTATAAACAGGACTTAAGGCCATGCCAGGCAAGGGTTAAGTCACTAACCCTACGCCTAAATAAACTGTGTTCTTAGGGCCACAAGGTTTTTCTTTTTCTCTAGCAGCTAAACAACCACTTGCCTCGAGATGGACAAGATTAAAACAATGTCCAGCTCCACCACCCACTGACTTACTGAACTCCTGCTCTACTAGCCATAACTTCCTGATAAGACTACCAACCATGGAGTGTCTCTGGCTGGTTTACAGAGGCTGCACACTTGTGTGCCTTCATGTCCTGAAAAGACCTGTTGACATATAGGACCTAACTGTAATACATTTAAATGTTAAGTCTCCACCCCAAAGTGAACATGGGTCATATGCTACATGCACGTCTGTTCGATATGCATGTGTCAGCACCACCTTCATGAATATTCATAGCTCCTCCTATAACCTGTTGAATATGTATGTTTAGCCAACCTGCTCAGCATAAAGCTCCTACCCCAACCCCTCCTCCTTCAAAGTGCCTCTTTCTGGTCCCTTGGCTGGGATGGCCACCTTGCAGGCTGTAATCCTTATGAGAAATAAAGTCTTCTCACCTTTCTAAATGGATAAATTGTGGGGGTTTTACCCTCACCCCTCATACAAACATTAACTCCAAATGGATCACACATTTCAATGTAAAATGTAAAACTATAAAACTTTAGGGAAACACAATTCTTAGAGACTAATGGGATCTAGGCTAAGAAAGGAGATTTTGTACTTGACATCAAAAGTATGATTCATAAAGAGAGATGGTTAAATTGGAAGTCATCAAAATTAAAAACCCAGGCTCTGTGAAAGGTCCTCTGTTTTTTGTTTTTTTTTTCCTGAGATGGAGTCTCACTCTGTTGCCCAGGCTGGAGTGCAGTGGCACAATCTCAGCTCAGTGCAACCTCCGCCTCCCAGGTTCAAGCGATTCTCCTGCCTCAGCCTCCCAAGCAGCTGGGACTACAGGTGTGTGCCACCAGGCCCAGATAATTTTTGTATTATTTTTTACACATTTCTGTAGAATTTGTGGCTTGCAAATATTTTCTTCTGATCTATACTTTGTTTTCATCCTCTTAACAGGACCTTTCAACTGGGTGTAGTGGCTCACGCCTGTAATCCCAGCACTTTGGGAGGCCGAGCCAGGCAGGTCACCCGGTCAGGAGTTCAAGACAAGCCTGACCAATATGGTGAAACCCCATCCCTACTAAAAATACAAAAATTAGCCAGGAGTGTTGGCGGGCATCTGTAATCCCAGCACTTTGGGAGGTAGAGGCGGGTGGATCGCGAGGTCAAGAGATTGAGACCATCCTGGCCAACATGGCGAAACCCTTTGTGGATGGAAAAACTTCATTCAATGTTTTTATAACAATGACAAATAATAATGGTAATCATTACAATAGTGATGAACAACAGCAACAATAACTATTATCATTATTAACCTCGGGGGATGAAAGAGTAGGGTACAGACTCTGGAGAATGGCCACCTACCCCTGCTGGGTCCCAGGGTGGCTGGAGTCAGAGCCCCAGGTTTGCGCATGCAACATGCTCTGTGAAGGCAACGGGCGAGCAGCAGGAGGAAAGGTAAATAGCTCTAAGAGAGTGCGGCAGACCAGTGAGGACCCTGGGAGGGGAAACGGGGAAGGGCGAGCAGGGAGAGGGACCCAGTTTGGGCACCCACTGCCTGGTCAGTGAGCTGCCAAAGCTTCCTCCACAAGGGCTGGACTGGTCCATGCCTGCCTACCCGGCCCCAGGCCAGCAAACTGCGGGCACCAGCTGATGGTGCACAGAAATATGCACTCCGGATGAATCACACACCTCCATGTTAAACTAAAAGAGAAAACCTCAGTAGAGAATGCTAAGCTTTTGTGTCCCCTGCAGAAATGTTCTTCAGTGTGGCAGAGCAGAAACCCAGGTGGTAGGCAGTTGGCTGGTGTGGTGCCAGGGCAGAGCGCTGACCTGTTAGAGCAGCCTGGAGTTTTGCCAGCTGTGACCCACCACGCCACCCTCTGCATCTGCAGGGTAAGACCTTCAGGTTTAGCACCGCAAACCCAGGCATTTGGAGCCTGTTGGGCCAGCATCGCTGATTAGGTGCAGATGGGCCTGCTGACTTCACCTGAATTGTAGCTGCCAGCCTTCTTGAGAAATGGGGGTGCAGATGGGACTCAGCAGGCTGGGGCCTCGGGTACACCATTACTGCCTGAACACACGTCCCCCAGGCACTTGGGGCCCCCAACACCCAAAGCGGCCACGAGGTGCTGGTTCTCCCTCTGGCTAGGGGAAGCAAGGAGACAGCAAGTGTGGCAGCCAGGGCTGGGCCTCAGCACTCCCAGGGTGGTGGGGATGTGACAAGTGCCATCAGGCCAGGTCCACTGGGAAGATTTGTAGGACTGGGGCTGCCTGCTGGCCTTGAATCCTGAGCCACCCACCAGTGGCAAACTGCAGTTTTGTGGACTTTGACCCTCCGGCACCTCTCTAAGACAGCTGGGACAGGGCTGGCAACAGCAGCACCAACGCCTGTGTGTCCTGAGCAGGGCGTGCTGCACTCACAGGCTCCAAGCAACAACATCATTAACATTTTTCCCCACTGCAAGGATCATGCAAACCCTACCAGTTTCGTTCCAATGTGTTTCAGAAAACATACTTGAACACAGACCGGGAGTTTTGACAGATAGGCTTTAGGAGCTTTGTCACCAGCACTAGAACACAGGGATCTCCCGACGAGGTGCTCATGGACCTGTGGGGCCTGGAGGCCAGGGGGCTGGGAGGACCTGGAGTGGCCGTCAGGGAAGTCTCAGAACCACGCCTCCTCCTCCCCTAGTCACCCAAGCAGACCAGGGAGGGGACATCTGTCATTCTCTGTCACTTTCTTCTCCACCCCACCACCTATGCATTGAACACAGACGGCGCATGAAGCCGCGCCGTCTGCAATCAGCCACAGCCACTGCTCCATCCAAGGACTCTCCACCGGAGGCCAGCAGGATACCCTGGGCTTCCTGCAGGGGCTAAGCTGTGCAGGGCCCCAAGGCAATGAGAAAGGTTCAGCCTGGAGGCTGGTGGTTAGACACAGGTCCTCGAGGGTCCCTTTAAGGTCTCAACCCTAGGATCCCATGGGTTGTTACCTCAACCGTATTTTATTTTAAATGTTTTAATTAAAATAAGTTTTTAAAAATGTGGAAATCCCTGAGAATATTCACTTCTTTAAATACAGTGGGAATAGGTATGGATGAAGTATGTTTCTCCTCTTTTAATCCAGGGGTGCTTCTCAGAACTCTTCCAAGTGCCAGATCCTGGGCCACTGGCAGCTTGGTCCCGGCAGCAGTTCAGTTACCCCATCATGGCTGGGGCACCAGGGGAACCCCACAGGTGGGCAAAAATTACCATAGACTAAAACCTAGGCAGTTTAACACAAGCAACCAGCACCAACATCATGGTACTTGATCTTCCGACTTCCTGCACTACCAATTCTGTCTCATCACATTCTCCTCTGGCCTCTCAGCCCCCAGCATGCAGGCTTCAGCCTCTGTTTCTGCTGAGGCCCTTTCTCCATACACCCTAGAACACAAAACACAGGACAGAAACAGAGACTTTACTGGGAATACTGACATTTAAAAACTTACCAGAGATATGAAAAATCAACTACATGAAATATGGCGATACATTAAGGCTTTGTGAGTAAAAACACAATAAAGGGTGGGTGTGTAAAGCTATTTTCCAAACATCCTTCCAAACCAAGGCTTTTGAGGGAACAAGTCCTCCCAGCAGGTGGCAGGATAGGCCCAGCAGTGTCTTCAGCCCATTGCTGTCACGAGTTAGGAAAGGCTGAATTCTATTTTACATGCAGAAGAAAACATTTATTTAATTAAAGACACAGGCTACAATACAGTTCTTCATAAAACACTAAAATATTTTATCGATATCTTTCTGTTGCTTTGTCTCATGAAAGCACGATTTCCTTTGTGAAACCTGAAGTTTCCTATTCTATCAATGAGAAGGTGTATCAAGCGGATAGTCCATCCAGTGTATCCAACATCAGCTACAAAATGTCTCCCTTTTCCCTCATTTTGCCTTTTTCCCTTTGTCATTCTTGAGTCTCTGTTAGTGCACTGAGGAAGTGAAGACGTGTACTTAAAGAAATGCCAACCTCTGCTGAAGATCAGATTCCATATTTTGTATTTTAGTTGATGTAATGATGACTTTAGTTATACTGACTTTAGTTGATGTAATGATTCTAATGAACAGGAAAGATTTTGTTTCCTATTTTAAAAGACACCACTGAATCATGCTGAATATTTTTCAATTTATTATGGATGTGTATTCAAGGGGTTGCCATTTACCTGCTTCAGTCTTCCTTCTAAACCAATCCTAAGACATACCTAAGCTGAATTCATATCACATGAAAATTCATCACATGATGTCCTACTTAGATCAAAAAGTATAAAAACGGACGTAATGGAGAAAGATTTCATTGCAACCAGGACAGAAAGACATTAAGGCACACAGTGCTGAGAGCGGCGTGCTGACAAGATCTCTGGTGGGAGACCATTGCCTGGACACCTGCTGGGCTTTGTCCTGGACACTATTCATTCACTTGAGCATGTTTGGTACCCAGGGTTCCTTCAGGTACATCAGTATTCGGTGGCGTGCCCAGAAGTCACATGACTCTCATGTTGGGGGTGCAAAGTCAGACTCAACTTGCTTTGGGAAGTTTTTTTGGGTGCAGGCTGTGTCAGGAAGCTTCGTGGCAGGGAAAAATCAACAGCATCAGCTAGAATGGAAGTACGTCAACTGATGATGACCCTGCACATGTGGCTTCATTAGCAATGCATCTGCCAGTCTCCAGAACAGTGCAGATTCAATGCAATCCAGGAGGAAATTCACTCACGTGACCAGGCAAAATGCAACTAACAATTCACGGTGCTTTTCGGTTGTGGAGACCTTTCTCTGTGCTACTGTTTCCCAAAGGAAAGCTGTGTCTTCAGAAACAAATAAACTGATCAAGAGATACTGTCAAATGTTTCATGTAGAATTGTTTCTAATCTTCTAGCTACAGGGTACTTTGTGACCCAGAGAGTGCGCCACTCTCCTGCCTGTGCGTGGGGCTCATCTACTCTCAAGCCATCCAGGGTCTCTCAGTGCTATAATTCAGAGGATCTGAGAGAGCACAAGGGAGACTGTTGACATGAATGATTTGCTCTGTTGGCTACACCTGTCTTACATGTGTCATTCAATACCTTTATATATTATATTTCAGGACATTCCAGGTCTCATGCAAATCTCGCAGAGGAAATTTTCCAAGGGTTTTAGACCCTCCTCTCGCATTTGGGAGGTTTTGTTGATTTCTAACTTCAGAAATGAGGTGTTGGAACATGCCATGTTCCGGTTTCCATGGCCACCACAGAGCTGGATGACAGGGATGACCACAGAGGCACAGTCCTGAAAGCATTGCACAATAAGAATGCAGAGCATCTATTCAGGGTAGAGAATGGTTACAGAAACATGCTCAGCTTGTCATGGCAGGTACAGTGGGCATGGGAAGTGGGCACAGGAAGCTCAGCTGGTGTCTTCAGGGGCACCCCCAACCTCTGCTGTGATACCAAAGGAAGATGTAACTCACCACAGGGAGGAGGACCCCGCATGGTCCTGCTCTGTCCTCTTCAATCTGCTTGGTGCTTTTGCTGTTGCAGAGCTCCTGTGAGGCAGGGTGCCATGCAGCAGCAGCACTGAGGACAGCGTCCACAGTAACAGCCTCTCAGATGTGTGTGAGGCACACGTGCAAAGTCAATGGCAGGCCCGGTGCTATGACATGAGCAACTACTTTTTACAATTATTTTAAAACAATATATGGCAACATTGGGAAGCTGCCTTCCTTTAAAATGGTTCAATGTTTTTAGTTTGGACAAGCCATGACTAAATTAATTTTCACATGATTGTGTGCAGGCACAAGCTCATGCATGAGGCATGACCAAAAATAGTTCTGCAGAGATGAGGCCAGTCTACAAGCCAAGGGCACACACATGACAGGGGGCACCTTTCGATGATGGGGACACAGGAGGAGCATGCTGAGAAACCCTGTGAACCGACCTTCCCACCGCCAAGGTTGCAGCCTCCACCACTGCAGCTCTGACTCACAGTTTACACTGCTGAAGTTAAATAAAATACAGAGATAAATCTCTAAACTTAACACTGATTATTTAGGAGGCAAGAATGGCAATGTGGGGCATACTCACAGATCAGATGGTCTTTAGTATGTTCCAAGAACAAATATAAAGTTGAGAGTTTTTATTTTAAAATTCATGTGGAACCAAAAAGAGCCCACATAGCCCACGGGCAATTCTAAGCAGAAAGAACAAAGCTGGAGGCATCACGCTACCTGACTTCAAACTGTATTATAGGGCTACAGTAATCAAAACAGCATGGTACTGGAACAAAAAGAGGCACACAGACCAATGGAACAGAATAGACAACCCACAAATAAAGCCGTATACCTACGAGTATCTGATCTTTGACAAACCTGACAAAAACAAGCATTGGGAAAAGATTCTCTATTCAATAAATGGTGCTGGGATAACTGGCTAGCCATATGCAGAAGATTGGACCCCTTCCTCTCTCCATATACAAAAATTAACTCAAGATGGATTAAAACAGAGGTTCCCAATCCCTGTGCAATGGACTGGTACCAGTCTGTGTCTTGTTAAGAACCAGGCCGCACAGCAGGAGGTGAGTGGCTGGTGAGCAAGCATTACCACCTGAGCTCCACCTCCTGTCAGATCAGCGTTGGCATTAGATTCTCATAAGGGTGCAAACACTGTTGTGAACTGCACGTGTGAGGGATCTAGGTTGTGAACTCCTTTTGAGAATCTAACTAATATCTGATGATCTCAAGTGGAACAGTTTCATCCCGAAACCATCCCACTGCCTACTGCTCTCTGTGGGAACATTGTCTTCCACAGAATGAGTCCCTGGTGCCAAAAAGGTTGTGGACTGCTGGATTAAAGATTTAAATGTAAAACCCAAAACTGTAAAAACCCTGGAAGACAACCTAGTCAATACCATCCTGGACATAGAAACGGACAAAGATTTCATGACGAAGACACCAAAAGCACTTGCAACAAAAGCAAAACTTGACAGATGGAGTCTAATTAAACTTAAGAGCTTCTGCAGAGCAAAAGAAACTGTCAACAAAGTAAACAGAAAACCTACAGAATGGGAGAAAATATTTGCAAACTATGCATCTGACAAAAGCCTAATATTCAGCATCTCTAAGGAACTTAAAGAAATGTACAAGAGAAAAACAACCCCATTAAAAAGTGGGCAAAGGACATGAAGAGACACTTTTCAAAAGAAGACATACATGTGGCCAATAAGCATATGAAAAAAAAAAAAACTCAATATCACTGATCATTAGAGAAACACAAATCAAAACCACAGTGCGATACCTTCTCACACCAGTCAGAATGTCAGAATGCCAATTATTAAAAAGTCACAAAATAACAGATGCTGGAGAAAAGGGAACAATTGTACACTTGGTGGGAGTGTAAATTAGTTCAACCATTGTGGAAAGCAGCATGGCAATTCCTCAAAGAGCTAACAACAGAACTACCATTTGACTCAGCAATCCCATTTGGGATTTATATACCCAGAGGAATATACATCATTGTACTGTAAAAACGCATGCACACAAATATTCATTGCAACACTGTTCACAATAGCAAAGACATGGAATCAACTTAAATGACCATCAATGACAGATTAGATAAAGAACATGTGGCACATAAACACCATGGAATATCATGCAGCCATAAAAAATGAGATCATGTCTTTTTCAGGAACATGGATGGAGTGGGAGGCCATTATCCTAAGCAAACTAAGGCAGAAACAGAAAATGAGATACCACATGTTCTCACTTATAAGTGGGAGCTAAATGATGACAACACATGGACACATAGAGGGGAATAGACACTGGGGCTTACTTGAGGGTGCAGGGTGGGAGGAGGGAGAGGAGCAGAAAACATAACTAATGGGTACTGGGTTTAATACCTGGGTGATGAAAAAATCTGTACAACCAACGCCCATGACAGAGTTCACCTATGTAAACTGATAACAAACCTGCACATGCACCTTCAAACCTAAAATAAAAGTTTTTTTTTTTTTCTTTTTTTAAAGAAAGGTGAGAGTTTTATTAGAGAAATGTTAGGTACGGCTTGGAAAGAAAGCATATTGGCTCTGGCGAAGCTTCTGAGAGCTGGCGAGCTCTGACTAGTGAGTGACAGCCGGAGGTAAGGTTGGTCTTTGAGTCAGAGCAGTGTGTTTGAGGAAATATGAGCTTAAACTGGTCCCCGGGTTACAGTGGGCCTTTTCAGCAACTAGTCTTGTGGAAAAATCAATTCTCAGAACAGGTTCTCTTGGTATGACCAGTGCTCTCGTCCTGCAAGCCTGTCCCCATGCCATGAGCACCCAGTAGACAGTCCCTCAGGGCCGGGGGTCATGGGGCTTCTGCGTCGTGGGCAGCGAGGACTTCAAGCGTCCTCTCCATTTCCGGGTCACCCCCAGAAGCAAGGCTGCCATAGCTAATTTGTGTATCAGAGATGTAATCACAGCCATGACCCAGGGAAATACCAGCCATAGGGCACACTGGGAAACTCAGAACAAAATCAAACAAAATCAAAATTTGCTCTAGGGACCCTCACAGTCCTGTTGCTTTCTGATAGCTTTACGCCTAGCAACAGAAAGCCTTTCTTTGCACCCTCTTTGCACTTCTTTTCTTTGAATATTTGGTGAAAGAATCATTCCAATGACTGCTTTGTAGTCAGTGTGATGTTTGAAAGGGTGCTGTAGATCCAGGAAACCCTGACAGAGAGGCTGTGACAGAGTGTACTTAATTTGCATTCAACTTTCTTTTCATTCCATTCCTTTGTGAGAAAGGGTCTAAAACGGATCTGTGATATTAAAGCCTGTGGGTGGGCCATCGGGTGCAACTGCGGCATATGCAGCAGACTGTGCCCACAGGAAATGTTTCCTAGGAACTTGCACTGTATTCCCTGTTTGATGTTCTAATTATATGCTAAATTGTGTGCCTCTGAGCAGCAAGCAGGAACCCTTGGAAGGTCAAGCACCTTCTCTGGGGCAGCAGCACCTCTGCCTGAAGACCCAGAGGCAGAATCTGAGGGCAGAGGCAGCAGCAGGAGCGGGACTGAGGCCAAGGCCGCTTACCTTACCCCATCATGACAGTAGGAAGAAAACGCCCTAGGAATCTCTCAAACCCACTATTCATTATGACTCTCCCTCTGAAGCTCAGGCATTCCACCCTCCTCGGCCTCCCAAAGTGCTGGGATTATAGGCCTGAGTCACCATGCCTGGCCTAAATACATAATTTTAGAATTATGTGAGACCTTGAGATGAGCAGAGACTGCAACATCCTTCATTTCTGAATGCATTTGTTGAGTCTATAGGAATAATTGGGTGGAAAAGTAAGACTATTATAAGCAAAGCAGCATTAATGCCAAAGGGAGAGGCAAGTTGAGATTTTTACCAGTGCAAATTGGCTGACAGGGCTGCTAATGAAATTCTCCACATAAGGAATCTGGGTGACTAAGCAGTGGTTCTGAAAACCTGATGGCAGGCAGGTTGGAAAATAGAGAGAAGTTGCTTAAGCCCTGATGGAGGGTGGGGCCTGATCCCATTCTGGAAGCTTCTAGAGACAGAACCCAAGTCATCTAAACTACTGATTGAGGACAGGCGGGCTCGGTGGCTCAAGCCTGGAATCCCAGCACTTTGGGAGGCCGAGCCAGGCAGATCACGAGGTCAGGAGATCGAGACCATCCTGGCTAACACGGTGAAACCCCGTCTCTACTAAAAAAAAAATACAAAAAACTAGCCGGGCGACGTGGCGGGCGCCTGTAGTCCCAGTACTCTGGAGGCTGAGGCAGGAGAATGGCGTGAACCCGGGAGGCGGAGCTTGCAGTGAGCTGAGATCCAGCCACTGCACTCCAGCCTGGGCGGCACAGCGAGACTCCGTCTCAAAAATAAATAAATAAATAAATAAATAAATAAATAAATAAATACATAAATTGAGGACATAACCCTCTAGCTCCATAACAAAGGAACAAAGCCCGTCCTTTCTGGAAGAACTTACCAACTTAGGTGTCTGCTGCTATTTTGTATTTAAATTGTGGCACGCAATAGAAAACTAGAAGACATGAAAAGTTTTAAGACAATGTGATTCCTGATAAAAAAATTAAAAAGCCTAATTCTGTGAAGAAAGTTTATGGTAGCTTGATGTGGATAGCATTGAATCTATAAATCACTCTGGACAGTATGGCCATTTTCACGATACTGATTCTTCCTATCCATGAGCATGGAATGTTCTTCCATTTGTGTCTCTCTTATTCCCTTAAGCAGTGGTTTGTAGTTCTCCTTGAAGAGGTCCTTCACATTCCTTGTAAGTTGTATTCCTAGGTATTTTATTCTGTTTGTAGCAATTGTGAATGGGAGTTCACTCATGATTTGGCTCTCTGTTTGTCTATTACTGGTTTATAGGAATGCTTGTGATTTTTGCAAATTGATTTTTTATCCTGAGACTTTGCTGAAGTTGCTTATTGGCTCAAGGAGATTTGCGGCTGAGATAATGGGGTTTTCTAAATACACAAACATGTCATCTGCAAAGAGACAATTTGACTTGCTCTCTTTCTATTTGAATACCTTTATTTCTTTCTCTTGCCTGATTGCCCTGACCAGAACTTCCAATACTATGTTGAATAGGAGTGGTGAGAGAGGGCTACTGCTGTCAAAACACCTTCAAGGCAATACAATTAGATGAAAGTATTTTAAAAAAAAGTTAAAAAGTCAAAAGAAGTAGAACTATAGATGATACAAATACAGAAATCAGTAGATGAAAAAAATTAAAGTAATTTAGAAGAAAAAATGGATGAATTGGTATACAAATGAAGAATTTCAGCTGAGAAAAGGAAAATGAAAAGAGAAAATTCTAGAACTGAGAACTGTAATGTTGGACGTGAACAATTAATCTGATTATCTTAAAGTAGAATGGACACAGAAAAAAAAAGTTATTGACTTCAAATAAGGTCATTTGAAATTCTCTAAACTGAAGCACACAGAGGAAAAAGAAATAATAATTTTTAAATTGGTAATCAGAGCCATGTAGGAGAATTTCAAATGGTATCATATTGGTATAGTACCACAAAATTGGAAAATAAAATGGGGAAATAATACCACTTACAATAGTGGCTAAAAAAACACAAAACCATAAAATACTGAATAATAATCATAAAGAACCATGTGTAAGACCTGTACATTGAAAATTATTGAAATAAAAAAACTAAATAGAGAAATAATGTCGTAAATTAGAAGTCAAAATGTTAAGAGGCCGTTTCTCCTGATATGTATATATTCATAGCCATCATAATCATATCGTTTCAAATTCTAGCAGGTTTTTAAATTCTAGAACTGAAAACGTTTATTCTGTATTTTATTAAAAATGCAGAAGAGTCAAGGCAATTCTTACAAAAAAAGGAGGACTCACCATATTTCCAGGCAGAATAAAACTACATTAATTAAGCCAATGAGTGTTAGTACACAGACAAATATACCAATAGGCCTAAAGAGCGTATACAATGACTTGATTTTGACAAATGCACCAATGCAGTTCAATGGGTTAACGGAGCGCTCTCTCTCTCTCTCTCTCTCTTGCTCTTTCTCTCTCTCTCTGGTTTTGCTCTATTGCCCGAGCTGGAATACAGGGACATGATCATAGCTTAATATAACCTTAAACTCCTGGGCTTAAGTGATTCTCCCTCCTCAGGCTCCTGAGTAGCTAGAACTAGTTTTTGTAGAGATAGTGTCTCACCATGTTGCCCAAGCAGTGTTCTTCAATTTAAAATACAAATATTTCTGGGGAAAAATATGTCAAAATGTAAAAAAAGGTTTAAAAAAATCAGTTAACATTGACCATTTACATTATTTCTTATCCTAAAATTAATTCAATATAAACATAAATGTCAAAAACTAAAAACTTTAAAGCTTTTAGAAGGAAACATGCACAAATTTCCTGGTGTAGCAAGTGTTTGTTTAGGGCAAATAAGGCCTATCCATTTTAAAAAGTTGAAAAATTAGGCTTGAAATTAAGACATTTTGCTCACAGAAAGATAAACTTAAGGTACTAAAAAGATGATCCACAGATTCAGAAAAAATATTCATAAAGCATATAGCTGACAAAGAATGTGTATCCACAAATCAACAATAACAGAATAATAAGCAACATACTTTTTAAAAATGACCAAAAGATTTGGACACTCAGAAAACCAAATATCCATATGGAAATAAGCATATTAAAATGTTCTCAATTGTCATAGCTAATGCAAATTGTATGTACAGTAAAAACAACTACATATACTAAACAGGCTCATGTATGAAAAACCTGAAAAGCAAGGAATGATGAGAATGTAGAGCAACTGGAACTCTTATGGTGAGAATCTAAAATTGTACTACCTCCTTGCAAAACTGCCAAGTAATCTCCAATAAAGTTAAAATACTTTGACCATATGAACCAGCAATTTCACTCCATGTATGACTGTGTATGTCTGCAATCAGCCGTCAGGTAGCTAGCTGGTTTCCTTAGGAAATGGTGCCATTTGGGGCTCTATTTGTGTATCTGTTATTAGCAGGTTTTGTACTTAACGATGGGGATCATTTGTCAAGCTCTGTATAACCTCCACACGTCATTAGGGCCTTGTAGTACATGACTCCATTGAGCAAAGAGAAGAGTGGCGGGGGAAAGAGACTGATTGACATCAGATAAAGGATCTTGTCTATTTAATTCTTAAGGTCCTAGGTTGTGGATACCCTCTGGTGGGCGTTTATGCGGCACATGATCATCTTTATATGCTGCACCAAGGTTCAGTCTCAGCCTTTGTTGTTACCAGTTTATCAGTTTTGTTCTTTCTCCATCCCTGAATAAGCAGCCAGCATATAGCATTGGCTATAAGTTGGTGTTGGTCTTTATCATTGGCTGTCTCTAAATCATGTGAAGTAAGCAACCAACCCACTGGGAGGACAGCCATTCACTGCTGTCTTTATCTTTCCTTTATTTTAACTCATGGCAGAACATAGTGCAGATTTATTTACCAGCCAGGTCGGTCTTGTTTCATTTTTCATTAATTGGTTTTAGAATACTTTCTGTAAGGCTGTAAGTGGTGGAGTAAGAGGCAGCCATGGGAGTGGGCCCTGAAATCCAAAGCACTTTGTGCAGTTTACCCATGCACTCAGCACCTGTCAGTGCCGGATTCCATGCTATTCCCATCTCACAATGCAACAGCTGCTGAAAATGTTCCAATTTTATGATTTGGTAAATTACATAACACCAAGTACGTAACAGGCAGTTTCTATTGTGTAGATACTTGGTGTCACATGGTTATGTATTCCTAGAGCCCAGTAGCAAACCGGGGACTGCTTTTCAGACAGCATATAGTTGTCAGGGAAAGAGGGAAAGATAACATGGCTTAACTCCAAAGCTCTCAGGGCCTGCACTGCAGTTCTTATATTGGGGTTTGCTAAAAGCTTTCTTTAGCATCTCTCTACGACAGATCTTTCCAAAACAATTACGATTGTGGGTCATAAGTTTAAAGGGACAGGGCAGCTTGCACTGCAGCCTAAACTTGCTGCAGAGACTTTTTTGCTCCAAAGTCCTGCTCAAAACCATGAGGAATTCAGTTAACTTAGTAAACACCTTGGAACAGTAAGGCTGAATAAGTTATAATTACCCCCAAATCTAGAGTATCATCACCTTTCATTTTTCTTTATTAATTGGCAGGGGTAAATATAGTGGTTGATTTTTACTTTATAAAAGAGATCCCAACATACCACGGATCAGAGGGTCCAGAAATTTCACCAATGTAGCAGGCCTCTGAGTTTCATGGGTGTTTATCACCCTCTCTCAGGTACACATGTATTTCTTCCTACTCACTAGATACAATGAAGAAAATGTCATCAATAAAATGAACTGGCAAAATACTTTGTAGGCCATCAGGAAAATAAAGCTCCCTTTAGAATATATTATGGACAGAGAATGGGAGGGCTGATGAGTGACAAGGGTATAATAGTATACTGATTTTCCTAGTATATAAAGACAAATTGCTTCTAACTAACTTTGCTGGTAGCAATAAGGAAAAAAACTGTCAAGTCATTATCTGTATACTAGGTGTCAAGGGTTGTGATGCTTTGCGCTCTAAAAAAACACATCTCAAAAGATAGCTGTAATCAACATCACTCTCTGTTTGTGTTGATGTGTACCAGAAGACATTAGGCTTTTGTGTCAATCAGACAAAGTAGAAATGAATGAATACCTCCCATGCCATGGGTAAGAGGATATTTGGGAAGGACTTATCTAGAAGAACACCAATTGGTGACCTGAACCATAGAGAAAGGGCTAACGGTTCTTGAAGTACTTGGAAATGTAGTCATGCAAATTTGTGGCCTCCAGCCCAGAGCTACCAAAGCAGAGACTTCTGGAGTGGTGCTTAGAAACCTGTGTTTTAACTAGTCCTCCAGGTGATTCCGGTGTGAGCTAAGGTTGGACAACCACTGTTCCATTTACAGGCTTAAATTCTAGACTTAAATTCATCATAGATTTAATGCAACTCTTAAAAGCTCAAGTTAAAACATTAAATCATGAATCTGAAGTGACTGTTTCCATGTACATAAACTCATCTTAAGTCTGATATATATATATATAAAGATGAGTTTATATATATATATAAAGATGAGTTTATATATAACTATACACGAGTTTATATATATATATAAAAATATGAGTTTATGTGTGTGTGTATATATATATATATATTTCATTTGGATCTAATAACCCTAAAATCCACTTATGAGAATGTTTCTCAGACTCCTGCCAAAACAAACTTGGTGAATACTTTCATTTTCTGGACCAAGTCTTATACTTCAGGTTGTGATCAAACTCTTCTTATGAGCCTAAAGGAAATAAGTAATTGTAGTGGTGTCTCATAAGGCATTGGCTGTGATGCAACCTGTTGAAGTTTTTATGCAAGAAGAGGCCTAGTCCTTTTTAAAGGGGGAAGAAAAGGTAGCTTTGTTGGCAAAAGAGTTCCAGCAGTATTTGGTGGTTTAGAGTTCACAGAATTATTTGTGTCTCTTTCAATACCCTGCCTTGGCTGTATCTCAGATTTCCCATACTTCCAGTCCAGTGGCTTTATTTTAGTGTAAGATACCTGCAATACTTATAATCAAGCCTTGGGCTTATATCTTGGCCATAATTGTCCCGAGACACCCGCTGTCTTACAGTCGTTCTAATTTTTCACCCACAATCTGAGTTAACGTTCAAGGCCTTAAGTTTTTTCTTTTCTTCGTTTGTGCTCTCCTGCATTATTATAATCACTTTTGTCATCAAAGCAATGAGGGGCCATAGGCGATCCCCCAATTCCCTGCTCTCCATTTGCATTCATAACACACCACCACCAGTGTTAATCTGGGTAACTGTGAGTCTATCACGTGCCATTGGTTTCTAGGGCAAGAAAGTAATTTGTGCTGTACTTAAGCATATGAGCAATGCAATGCTAAAGTCCCACTTCCTGGGGCCACTTTGGTACAAGTGACTTATTACTCAAGAGTTTAAGCAGGAAAGAAGTGGCTTACTCATTAAAACAAGGTAATTGATTTGAGTTTAATAAAAGTGTTTTTAAATGAATGAGCAGGATTAATGGAAAACCAACAGTAATAAATGATTTTCACTCTTGTTCCTGAAGTAGCAAAGGAAAGTAGATTGAGGGAGTAGTTACTGGAACCCAGAGGCTGAATCTCCAGCTGTAAAAGAGAGCCACTCACTTTACAGAAGCTGTGGCCTTCATTAGAGGAATATAATCACTCCTTGGCCATCCAGCAGGAAGACAGTTGGCTGAATATTCCTTTTGCTCTCTAATCTCATGCCAGTGCTTCTTGTCTGATGATGCCTACCAGAATCCAGGGTTCAAGGGAGCTCATTGATGTAGTCCTTAAATTTTGTCTTCAAGAGTTTGTGGAGAAAAGTTGAGAGTGGCTCCAGAGGGAAAAAGGAATAAAGCATCCGGCATATATTTCCATTTATTTAAGTTTTCTTTATAACCTTTAAATAAAGTGTTATCCTACAAAAAGTTCTTACATATGCTTTGTTGAATTTATTCCTAGTGTTTTGGGGGTGTTGATATTTCAAATGGCATAGTTTCATTGCATTTCTATTTGCTGTTGCTATAAATAATTGCAATGAAAATCAATATGTTGATTTTCTGTCTGAAAAATTTACTAAACTCTAATTTTAAGTTTGTCTATAATTTTTTTCATTATCTATTGAGACAACTTTTCACTTGTAAATAATGAGGTTTTTATTCTAATTTTACAATCTTTGTAAGTTCCCTCTCCACCTTACTGAGCTGGTTAGGATTTCTTAACATGTTATATTGAAAAAGAGTGATGACATTAGAATTCCTTATTTTGTTCCTAATTTAAAGTGAATATTTTAATATTTTATTATTGCATATACAGAATGCTGTTAAATTTTTTACAAAAACATTTTATCAGGTATATTGTTATCTTTTGCTGTGTAACAAGTTATGTTAAAAATTAGTGGCCTGAAACAACAATACATATGTTATCTCATATTACCTGTGAGTAATGAACCTGGGAGCACCTTAGGTATATGATTCTGTCTTAGGGGGTCTCTCGTAAAACTGTAGTCAAAACTTCAGCCAGTCAGACAATAAGTAGTAGTCAAAATATCAGCCAAGGGTATAGTCATCAAAAGATCGACTGGAATTAGAGTACTGGCTTCCAAAATGGCCTGCTCATATGGTTGGCAAGTTGATGCTGGTTGCTGAATGGAGACTTTAGATAGGTTCCGCATGGATCTCTCTCTAAGGCTGCTTACATGCCCTCAGAACATACCTGCTGGCTTCCCTCAGAGTGAGCAATCTAAGAGACAGCAAGGCAGAAGCCAAAATGTTTTTATAACATCCTTGAAAGTAAGACACTGCCATTTCCACATTATCTTATTGAGTACACAGATGTGCTGAACATCATGGAGAAGTGTGAGATAAAAGTTATGGAAGGTCACTTCTCGGACTGAGCTTCTGCACTAGACATAATCAGTCCGGACTAATACAGAATCGAGTCACTCATGCCAGCTTCCACGTAATCAAACAGAACTTAGAAAAAAACATTTTCCAGAAAACAGGAGATTCATAGAAACCCATCCAAACGGGCCCCTTCAACATGAACCAGTGCAGTAAGAAAGTCCTACTTTCACTCTATAAGGAAAGTTACTTTAAAACAACCGGTCAACTTTTTGTTTCTTATTGCTGCTTTCTTTTTTTTTTTTTTTTTTTTTTGAGACGGAGTCTCGCTCTGTCGCCCAGGCTGGAGTGCAGTGGCCGGATCTCAGCTCACTGCAAGCTCCGCCTCCCGGGTTCACGCCATTCTCCTGCCTCAGCCTCCCGAGTAGCTGGGACTACAGGCGCCTGCCACCTCGCCCGGCTAGTTTTTTTTTTGTAGTTTTTAGTAGAGACAGGGTTTCACCGTGTTAGCCAGGATGGTCTTGATCTCCTGACCTCGTGATCCGCCCGTCTCGGCCTCCCAAAGTGCTGGGATTACAGGCTTGAGCCACCGCACCCGGCCCTTATTGCTGCTTTCTTCAGTCTTTTCCCGCCTATAAAGAGCTCTCCCTCTGCTCAGCTCAGGGAAATGCCTTTCGGTTTCCCAAATGGGATGCTGCTCAACTTATGAATTACTAATAAAATCATTAGATCTTAAATTTTTTGAAATTTTGTTCTGTGATAGAAGAAATTACACAAATACATGAAGGTAAGAATAATCAGGAGGTAAGAATTACCGTGTGACATTTCAGAGACCAACTACCATACCAGGTTAGTATTTTTCTTCTATTCTATTTTTTCTATTAAGAGCTTTGCAACAGATTGTTCCATTTTTCCATGTTCCTTTTGAGCATTTGTTGAGATGATTACAAAGTATTCTTGTTTTAATATGTTAATGTGACTAATTATATTGATTATCTAATGATAAGCCAACCTTGTATTCTCAGGTGTATTCCAAAATTGTCATAGTGTATTCTGCTGGATTAAGTTAATATTTTCTTTAGAATTGCATGAGTGAGATTGGCCAATAATTATTTTTTTTTTTTTTTTTTTTTTTGAGAAGGAGTCTCGCTCTGTCACCCAGGCTGGAGTGCAGTGGCCAGATCTCAGCTCACTGCAAACTCCGCCTCCCGGGTTTACGCCATTCTCCTGCCTTAGCCTCCCGAGTAGCTGGGACTACAGGCGCCCGCCACCTCGCCCGGCTAGTTTTTTGTATTTTTCAGTAGAGACGGGGTTTCACCGTGTTAGCCAGGATGGTCTCGATCTCCTGACCTCGTGATCCGCCCGCCTCGGCCTCCCAAAGTGCTGGGATTACAGGCTTGAGCCACCGCGCCCGGCACAAGCATTCTTATACACCAGTAACAGACAAGCAGAGAGCCAAATCAGGAATGAACTTCCATTCACAATTGCTTCAAAGAGAATAAAATACCTAGGAATCCAACTTACAAGGGATGTAAAGGACCTCTTCAAGGAGAACTACAAACCACTGCTCAGTGAAATCAAAGAGGACACAAACAAATGGAAAAACATACCATGCTCATGGATAGGAAGAATCAATATCGTGAAAATGGCCATACTGCCCAAGGTTATTTATAGATTCAATGCCATCCCCATCAAGCTACCAATGAGTTTCTTCACAGAATTGGAAAAAACTGCTTTAAAGTTCATATGGAACCAAAAAAGAGCCCGCATTGCCAAGACAATCCTAAGTCAAAAGGACAAAGCTGGAGGCGTCACGCTACCTGACTTCAAACTATACTACAAGGCTACAGTAACCAAAACAGCATGGTACTGGTACCAAAACAGAGATATAGACCAATGGAACAGAACAGAGTCCTCAGAAATAATACCACACATCTACAGCCATCTGATCTTTGACAAACCTGAGAGAAACAAGAAATGGGGAAAGGATTCCCTATTCAATAAATGGTGCTGGGAAAATTGGCTAGCCATAAGTAGAAAGCTGAAACTGGATCCTTTCCTTACTCCTTATACGAAGATTAATTCAAGATGGATTAGAGACTTACATGTTAGACCTAATACCATAAAAACCCTAGAAGAAAATCTAGGTGGTACCATTCAGGACATAGGCATGGGCAAGGACTTCATGTCTAAAACACCAAAAGCAACGGCAGCAAAAGCCAAAATGGACAAATGGGATCTCATTAAACTAAAGAGCTTCTGCACAGCAAAAGAAACTACCATCAGAGTGAACAGGCAACCTACAGAATGGGAGAAAATTTTTGCAATCTACTCATCTGACAAAGGGCTAATATCCAGAATCTACAAAGAACTCAAACAAATATACAAGAAAAAAACAAACAACCCCATCAAAAATGGGCAAAGGATATGAACAGACATTTCTCAAAAGAAGACATTCATACAGCCAACAGACACATGAAAAAATGTTCATCATCACTCGCCATCAGAGAAATGCAAATCAAAACCACAATGAGATACCATCTCACACCAGTTAGAACGGCAATCATTAAAAAGTCAGGAAACAACATGTTGGAGAGGATGTGGAGAAATAGGAACACTTTTACACTGTTGGTGGGATTGTAAACTAGTTCAACCATTATGGAAAACAGTATGGCGATTCCTCAAGGATCTAGAACTAGATGTACCATATGACCCAGCCATCCCACTACTGGGTATATACCCAAAGGGTTATAAATTATTCTACTACAAAGACACATGCACACGTATGTTTATTGCGGCACTATTCACAATAGGAAAGACTTGGAATCAACCCAAATGTCCATCTGTGACAGACTGGAATAAGAAAATGTGGCACATATACACCATGGAATACTATGCAGCCATAAAAAAGGATGAGTTTGCGTCCTTTGTAGGGACATGGATGCAGCTGGAAACCATCATTCTTAGCAAACTATCACAAGAAGATAAAACCAAACACCGCATGTTCTCACTCATAGGTGGGAACTGAACAATGAGATCACTTGGACTCGGGAAGGGGAACATCACACACTGGGGCTTATCATGGGGAGGGGGGAGGAGGGAGGGATTGTATTGGGGAGTTATACATGATATAAATGATGAATTGATGGGTGCTGACGAGTTGATGGGTGCAGCACACCAACATGGCATAAGTATACATATGTAACAAACCTGCACGTTATGCACATGTACCCTAGAACTTAAAGTATAATAAAAAAATTGAAAAAAAAAAGACGAATTTTTCTATTTCTGTGAAGAATGGCATTGGAATTTGATAGCAGTTGCATTTAATCTGTAGATTGCTTTGGGTAGCATTGAAATTTTGACAATATTAATTTTTGCAATTCATATAGGATGTTTTTCTATTTATGCCACTTTCACTTTCATGAATGTGCTACAATTTTCAGTATACACGTCTTTCACATTCTCCATTAAAATTACTCCTTAGTCTTTCATTTACTTATGTATTTCTTTTGATGTTATTATAAGTAAATTTTATTAATTGATTTTTTCACATAATAGTTTTTCACCAGTGCATAGAAACAAGAATACTCTCTGTATTATTAATTTTGTAACTCTCAACTTTATTGAATGGGTTTTTCAGCTTTAATGAGTTTTTTTGGTGGAGTCTATCATTTTCTCTATGTTAAGATTACACTTTCAGAAAACAGACAGACTCACCCCTTCCTTTCCTATTTGAATGCCTTTCATTTCTTTGCCTTGTATAGGTACTCTGGTCGATTACACATAATGTCTTCAACATTTGTAATTTGACATCAAATCCATCTGTTGTAATAAAACGATTGCTACTTTTCAACTTGAAAACCTGGACGTTTATCACTACTCTCCCTTTCTCTTGGTCCAGATCTTATATTTAAAAAAACCTATCAATGTAATCCAGAATAACTATTTTTCTTTAAAAATTTCAAAAGCATTAAAACATTTTAATCTAAAAAGTTTTAAATTTTCTATGTCAATGATTTTAAACTGTGCTCTCAAAACAAATCCAATACCTTTAGTAAAAAGTTTATGTTAATTCCTACACTATCGCTGGGTCTAGCCAAGAGTTGACCAAAGGTGATATTAATAGATAGGCTTATTTATTACCTTGTTCTCACGGTTCTAATGTAAGTCTTGAAAATCTAGTAAAAATGTGGAAAGATTATAGTTGCACAAACTCCCTCTCATGAGTCACAGTTAATCCAGAATATCATTTCTAAGTTATCATAAAGCCAACAAGTAAATATAGTGTTTAAAAAGAATTCTAATTTTAGTAAGTATATTCTATAAATGAAACATGTAATTGATAATATTTACGGAATATCACACAATTGTATTTATTTACACAGAAAGGAATCAAAAGCGTATCTATTATGTAATATTTAAGTGACTAAAAATACTTGAGATAGCATTGCTACATAAATGCTATATAAATGCTGACAGAAACAAAAATGTCATTCCTTACATTTGCTTAAATATATTGTGACACATTATAAGTATTTTTAAAATACATCACTAATGGTTGGGTCAAGTGGGCAAAAATGATTGTAAGTATTTAACTGTGGAAAAAAAATTAGTACAGGGGATAGTATTCATGTGATAGAAGGACTTTAAATGGAACCCAGAGATTAGCAGCAGCAGCGGGAAGTTTTAATTACGCACCAGGTGCAGAGTCTAGGATACAAAACAGAACTGTAGATAAGTCTGACTCTTTCCAGCGTAACTAGGAGACGTGGCTACCCTGTCTGGAGGCCTTACATAGAAATCGGCCCCAAACCAGGTAAACGGAACAATTTTCCAATATCAAAGAATCAATTATGACATTACAATACTTCAAAAATTTAATCTCTGACTTAAATTAGACCAAATGGATAAATTTTGAAGGTATTTTTATTTTACCAATGATTTTGACACCGTCTTTATTTCCCAAAAATTACTGGAGTTACAAGAAATAAAAGGCATTAGTGCTTCTGTTTTTGTGACAAAATATTTAAGAGCTTTCATTTTCTTTTAAGCCAAGCCATTAGAGCTCCTTTATATATACATCACACACAACACTTCTCGACAAAAGATCTAGCAGTTGTTAAGTTTTTCTTTCCCATTTTATGAACCCTAACACAACTTCCACAGACCATCTATGAAATGATTACACTTTCTGACTTGTCCTGTATTTCCCTCTTTCATAATTAGTCATACTACTTTAGAACAAGAATTTGCCATACAAGATCCTCTCTCACGTAACATTTCTTTCCTTCATAACTTTTTAGCATAAATACATCTTCACATCCACAACTTTCTTTAGATCTCTCTCCCCTACTAATTTCTGATGCCCACCCAAACCAAAAAGGTCACATAATGCAAGGCAAAACAGAGGAGAGCCTGAGATTTTGAGAGGGACCTACCTGCTTAAAGTTCTTGGGGCTCCATGAGGAAAACAGAGGTTTCTCCTAAAATGGGATTTGTGGCACCTTCTGTTTTTCTTTAAGGAGTCCCAGGCTGTCAGAAATTACCTTAGATACTCTCATGTGGGCATCAAGACAGACTAGGGAAATCATTCAGACAACTGAGCAGAAAAAGAAACTACTATCCCCACTGTAAATTACGATGGATAAACTGAGGCACCATGCAGAATTCATGTTCACATACAATTACAGGGTCCACAGCTCATTCTCTTACCATCCTGTAATTTTGCAGACTCTATGCCCAGTCACTGATGTACCTGTATGGTAGCTCATGGCCCACTTAGACCTTAGAACCTGGGTCTCATTCCTGCTCTACAGCTATATAATTTAACAATTTTCCTCTGAATTTGTTGGATTCTAACCCAGGATATCTCAAATTCTATTAATATTACTGAATCTTAAAAGGGGGCTGTGATGTCTTTAGTCTTTAGAAATATTAAACCTATAAAAAAACGACTATATGAGGTTAATTAGTATTCAAATTTCTATATGCTTTAAAATATGAATGCAATGTATTGAGAAACACACCTACGAAACTGCACCCAATCAACTCTGGACAAAAGTTTAGATATTATTTCTTCAATATAAGCTATCTAGCGGTATTTATACATAGTCTTGCATATATCAACAGTTTCTTTCATGCTCACAACCTTAAAAATAACTAAAAAGTGTCCAAATTATAAGCCTTACACATTCCTGCGGGCTTGAAAAATGACACAATATAGATTGTCTTTAAAGCGATCAAGAAAATGTATAAACTTCTAAAGGAATCAGTAAAAAATAAAGAAAGTTCACATCAAAAGTAGTAATACTAGGAATAAAAGAGGGCTCAACACTGCAGCTACTTAGAGGCAAAAGTTAATAAAGTCTTGTTTTTGGTTGTGAATCTTTGCCTTAAAACATTATACATGGCCGGGCGCGGTGGCTCACAGCTGAAATCTCAGCACTTTGGGAGGCTGAGGCGGGTAGATCACCTGAGGTCAGGTGTTCTAGACCAGCCTGGCCAACATGGTGAAACCCCGCCTCTACTAAAAATACAAAAATTAGCCAGGCATGATGGCAGGTGCCTGTAATCCCAGCTACTCACGGGACCAAGGCAGGATAACCGCTTGAACCCAGGAGGTGGGGGTTGCAGTGAGCCGTGATTGCGTCATCGTACTCCAGCCTGGGGGACAAGAGTGAGACTTTGTCTCAACAACCACCACCACCACCAGCACTACACATGATTCTCCCACATTCCTTTTTCTCTTTCAAAGAGGTGGGGATGAATCAGGTTTGCTCATGCAGCTGACAATACTCTTGAAAATGGTGGCAGAGAGCTGGGCGTGGTGCCTCACACCTGTAATCCCAGCACTTTGGGGGACTAAGGCAGGTGGATCACCTGAAGTCCGCAGTTCAAGACCCACCTGACCAACATGGAGAAAACTGTTCTCTACTAAAAACACAAAATTAGCCAGGCATGGTGGCGCATGCCTATAATCCCAGCTACTCGGGAGGCTGAGGCAGGAGAATCTCTTCAACTCAGGAGGCAGAGTTTGCAGTGAGCCAAGATTGCCCCATTGCACTCCAGCCTGGGCAATAAGAGTGAAACTCCATCAAAAAAAAAAAGAAAAAAAGGAAAGAAAAGAAAGGAAAGAAAAGGAAAGGGAAAAGGAAAAGGAAAGAAAAAAAAGGAAAAGAAAAGGAAAAAAAAGAAAAGAAAATGGTGGCAGAGAAATAAAGTGAATACAGTTCACTTAATGATCTCATAAATTAGCACTTACTAGTCCTGTGACTCTTGCAAAGCTCCAGACAACTATGTGAGAGAGGGGAAATGGCTCTTTGCTACCAATATTTTGTGTGATGCTTCGTTTTTTGATAACTTGAATAACTACTTACAACACATTAGCCCATTTATACCGGAGGTTGCAATTTTTTGAAATTTTGCATGTGTGAAAAATCAGACCTTGTCGATGACCTTGAGCAGTAGGATATAAGTAACTCCCTCATGCTTACCATTCCAACGATGGAACACTAGGCATAAGTGGGTTAACACAATCATGAAAGCATAGGTATCCAAATAACTAATTATACGACAGATTTTTTTTCCTCATCTCTAAAACACAGTAAGGGACCAGTTACTCTGAAAATACAACACAGTGACAACTAGTTTCTTTTTAACTGTTTTGGTTTGTCGTTTGTTATGACCATTGCTGGGCATAAAGAAAACAGAGAAGAAGAAACAAGAATGGAAACATGAAATAGAAGCAGCAGCAAAAGAAAATGAGGAGCAAGATGAAAAGAAGAAAATACAGGCTAGAAGAGAAAGAACAGGTGTGGGAATCAGAAGGCCTATTACGAAACCTTTTATCCCCTCTCCAATTCATGAAAATGTCCAAGACTATCACAACAAAAAAGCAGCAAAAAAGATACACAAAGAGTCACCCCCTAAATTTTGTTAAGAATGAGATAATGCTGCCACTCGCCTAGCTCAGTCACCAGCAGGAGAAGGGCACTCTCCAGAGATTGCAGGAGGAGGGGGAGGACTCCTCCTTTCCCTAGGTGCACCTCCACCACTGCCAACGCCGGCGGTACAGCACCCGCAGGTTCCTCCCCACCCCAGGTCGGGCTGGGCCCTGCAACACTCCTACTCCCCGTCCCGGTTCCCAGACTTGCTGCTGCTGTCACCACTAGCACCGATGCCAATACAACCACTGTCACCCTCAATGCAGCAGCCCACCCTACAAGGTTCCTAACACTTTGCCCCCGCGGGCATCCTCCTACCACTCCAGTCGAGTTGCAGTCTCCGTTGCTGCCACCAATCGCGCATGAGGTGAGCTGCAGAGTCACGCTATATGAAAGGTTCCAGCGTAGCACAGGTGACTTCTCCTCCTCGTCCGGCCTGGCTTGGAGTAGCTGGGCAGGCAAAGCCAGAAAAACCTAGAATGGGACGCAGGGAGTGGTAGTGTTAGAGCCTCACCTTGTCATGTTGGCAACTGGGTGGCAGGGACCAGTTTCAGTGAAGGCACTCACACCCATCCTCCAAAGTCCAGCCTATCCTTCTGGCAAAAGCTGGCCAGGAACTGGGGCCTGGGGTGGGTGTTGAGTGCCTTTGCTGAAACCGGCCCCTGGCCAGGTGCAGCTGGACAGAAATTGCTGGACCCACCAGGCTACGCTCCTTGCGAAGCAGGAGTGGGAGAAACTCAGACCCAACCAGCCCTCCCCACCCAAGTGCTGGTTCCCGTTCCTGACACCTCCACCTACAGTGCCCTGTCCCCACAGTTCCCCGTGATACCTACTAATTCCTACCCGGTAGTCCCAGGTGGTCTCTGCAACACAGCGCCTGGGGCACGGGCTAGGGAACCACGATAGGTGTGGAAGCCCTACCCTGCTCAAGATTGCAGGAACAGGAGGAGATCACCTTCTAGAGTTCAGAGTTCAGCAAGAAGAGAACGGTCACCAGAAGGAAGAACGAGACCACTGCTGACACTGTCACTGCCACCTCCACAGCCCACCAACACACCGCTGGCAGTGTAACTTCTGACAGCATTCCTAACCTGCCCCCTGCTACTGGCAGTGAAGCCCCCAGATAACACACCCAACATACCCCGTGCCAGTTGCAGGCAATGTAACCCCGATATACCCCCAAAACACCACCTCACAGGCAGTGTAGCACCTGATAGTGCCCACAATCTGACCCAGCCATGGGTGTTGCTGCATAGTGCCCCAATACCACCCCACCCTGCCCCGCCATGGGCAGTGCAGCTCCTGATAGCTCACCGCAAATAAGGACAGAGCAGCACCCGACGATGCCCCTAAACCACCCCCTACTGCCAAAATTGCACCTCCAGATAACCACCCAACCCGCCCCCTGTCGCGGGCAGTACAGCAAAAAATAGCGCCCCAACCGGTCCCCAGCCACTGGCAGTACACGTTAGTGTACACAACTCACCTCCCCCGAGAACCTCCGCCACACCGTGGGCAATGTGGCCCCTGATAGCCAGCCAACCCACTCCACCACCAGCAATGCAATCCCACAGAGTGGCCCCAACCACTCCCCTGCCACAGGCAATGCAGCCTCGGGCAGTGAGCCCCAATAGGGCATCCAACCCCTGCCCCCAGAGGTGGACAGTGCGGGCCCGGATAACTCACCTACCCCATGACATTTCTACCACTCTGGCCGAGCTGCAATGTCCGAAGTCACCACCAACCGCAGCGAGGCCAGCCGCGGTGGCGCAGCCTCCAGCATGCGTCAGTGCCTCCGCCTGGCAGGAAAAGCTCCCGCTGCTGGCTGCCCTCCAACCGCTCTGTCGCCACCATCAACCGCAGCTCCGGCTCCAGTCGGCAGAAGCGTCGGCCCCCTCCTCGTAGTTCCCTAAGCCAAGGACCGAGCACAGACACTGAACAGCCTGAGATGACCTCACGCCGCCTCAGCATGCTTTATATACTGATGTTACGCCACACGCAGTTCCTGGACTACATGGTCTGATTGGATGGGAGAAAAGCCTCCAGGCCTACTCTGATTGGACTTTATTTTCATGCTGTGATTGGTTGTCTTAAGACTTGCTCTCACCCAATAAGAACATGATAATAAAGTTCCAATCAGAGTAACCCTGGAGGTTTTTTTCATGTCCAATCAGAACACGCCATCCAAGAATCCTCATGTATATAAGCTCAGTATATGCAAGATGCTGAAGGGAAGTGAGGCCCTTCCAGGTTCCTGTACTTTCCTGTAGAGCTGATTAGTGCCTGGCTTAGAGGATCGGGAATGGGTAGTTACCGGTCGTTTGCTGAAGGCTGGAGCCGTGGCATAACAGCTCGACTCACTGCTGTTGGTGGTGGTGGCAACTGAGACAGCAGCGCGGCAGGAGCAATAGGAGGAGGAAAATAGCTTTGGGATAGATGGAGGGGAGTCAAGAGGGTGGTTAGTGCGAAAGGGAAAAAAGGATAGCAAGCAGGAGAAAGTGTTGCAAAAAGACCGTGGGTAAAAGATGGTGGGAAAAAAAGTTTTTGGGTAGATGGGGGGATAAACAAGGTGGGCAGCGGGAGGGAGGGAAGGTTTTGCAGAAAGGTGGTGGGTAAAAGTTTATGGGTAGATGGAGAGGGAAAGAGGGTGGCAAGAGGGAGGAGGAAAGAGGGTGGTAGTGGGGGCAAACGGGGGCGAGCAGTAGGGAGAGAAGGTTTTGTGAAAAGACAGTGGGGAGAAAAGTTTTTGGGTAGATAGAGGGGGAAAAGAGGGTAACAAGTCGGGGAAGGAAAAAGAGGGTAGCCAGCGGGAGGAAAACAAGATTCTGTGAAAAGACAGTGGGCAGAAAAGACAGACGGTGAAGAAAGAAAAGATGGTGGGTAAAAAGAGTTTGGGTAGATGGAGAGGGGAAAGAGGGTGACGAGGAGCAGAAAAGAGGGTGGCTAGAGGGAGCGGGTAAAGAGGGTTGGGGAAAATAGTTTGGGGTAGATAGAGGGCAAAAAAGAGAGTGGCAAGCAGGATAGGGCAAAGAAGAGTACGAGTGGGAAGGGGGAAGACTTTGTGAAAAGACGGTGGGGAAAATTTGGGGGGATAGATGGAGGGGGAAAAGAAGGAGGTGAGCAGGAGTAGGGAGTAGGCTTTGCGAAAAGACGGTGGGGAAATGTTTTTAGGTAGTTGGAGAAGGGAAAGAGGGTGGCAAGGAGGAGCTGGGGGGGATACGATGAGGAAAACAGTAGATGAAAGGGGAAAAGAGGGTGGTAAGCAACAGGAGTGGGGAGAAGGCTTTGGGAAAAGATGGGGGAAATGTTTTTGCTTAGATGAAGGAGCAAAGGGTGAAGAGAGTGGGACGGGCAGAAAGAAGGTGGCCAGGGAGACAGTGGGGAAAAACAGTCAGGAGAGTGTTTGGGTAGATGGATGGGGAAAAGGGTGCTGAACGGGAGAGTAGAGAAGGGTGTGCGAAATGACGGTGAGGAAAAAATGGTAGGGAAAATGTTTTGGGGTAGATGGAGGAAGAAAAAGGGTGGCGAGGGGGAGGAGGCCAAAGGCAGTCGGGAAAAGAAGGTGGGGAAATAATGGTGGGAGACAAAGGTTTGGGGTAGAATTTTTTTTTAATCAGATTATTTGTATTTTTGCTTTTGAGTAGTTTGAGTTCCTTGTATATTTTGTGTCTTAACCTCCTTGACTGATGCATAGTTTGCAAATACCTTCTTCCTTTCTCTGGGTTGTTGCTTCTACTGATTGCTTCCTCTGCTTCGCAGAAGCTTTTAAGTTTAATGTAATTACAACTTTGCTTTCGTTGCTTGTGCTTTTGACAAGTTTAATGTAAATACATCTTTGCTTTTGTTGCTTGTGCTTTTGATGTCTGTTAGAAAATTCCTTGTCCTAACCGATTTCATGAAGCATTTATCCTATGTTGTCTTCTCTAGTAGTTTCATAGTTTCAGGTCCTACATTTAAATTTTTATTTTGAGTAGACTTTTGTATATGGTAAGATAACAGCTTAGATGTATTCTTCTACGTGTGGGTGTTGGGTTTTCCTAGCACAGTTTATTGAAGAGATTGTCCTTCCCGAATGTGTGTTCTTGGTGTTTTTGTTAAAAATGAGTTGACTGTAAATGAGTGAATTTATTTCTGATTTCTCTATTCTATTTCATTTGTCTATGTCTGTCTGTCATTCCTTTGTTTCTCTATCTCTCCCCCGCCCCTTTTTTAGATCGTACCATGCTGTTTTGATAGTACCTGCCTTACTATAGATTTGTAATATATTTTGAAATCAGGTTGTGTGATGACTCCAGCTTTTCTTTTTATTCCAGATTCTTCGATCTATTTGAAGTATTTTGCATTTCCATGTGAATTTTAGGAATTTTTTTTCTGTATGAAGAATGTCTTGTAATTTAACACGGATTGTATTGATTGTGTAGATCACATTGGGTGATACAGATACTTCAACAATATTCTTCTAGCGCATGGACGTGGAATATCTTTTCATTTACTTGTGTCTGCTTTAATAGCTTTCATCTATGCTTTAGAGTTTTCATTGTGAATCGTTTGTCTTTTTGGTTACGTTTATCCCTAGATATCATTTTATTGGTAATGAAATAGGTTTCTTGATTTCTTTCTTAGGTATTTCACTATTGGTGCATGAGTGTGCTACTCATTTTTATATATTGATATTGTATCTTGCAACTTGACTAAATTTATTATTTCTAGTAGGTTTTTTTGTGGAATCTTTAGGGTTCTCTTTCTACATATGATCATGTCCCTTGCAAACAAAGACAGTTTGATTTCCTTTTTTTCCAATTTGGGTGTCTTTCATTGCATTCTCCTGTCTAATTGCTCTACCTAAGACTCAGTACTATGATGAATAAAAGTGGTGTAAAAGTAGCCACACTTGTTCCAAATCTTAGAGGAAGCACTTTTAACTTTTCCCCGTTGATTATGATGTTAGCTGTGAGTTTGTCATATATGACCTTTATTGCTGCTGACGTATGTTCCTTCTATACTCATGTTGTTCAGTTTTTGTCATGAAGGAATGTTGATGTTTTTTCAGCATTTACTGAAGTGATTATATGGTCTTTGTTCTTGATTCACTGAATGTGATGTCGCACATTTATTTATTTGTGTTTATTGAATCATCCTCATATTCCTGGAATGAATTCCACTTGATCATGGCAGATCATCGTTTTATGTGTTGACAAATGCAGTTTTCAAGTGTTTGGTTGAGGACTTTTTGCGTCTGTGTTCATCAGGGATATTTGCCTATGGTTTTCTTTTTGTGTTGTGTCCTGGTTTGGTTTTTGTACCAGGGTCATGCTGTCCTCATAGAACAAGTTTTGAAGCCTTCATTCCTCTTCATTTTTTTGAGGAATATTTTGAGTAAAATTAGTATTAGCTCTTTTAAAAATGTTTGGTAGAATTCAGCAGTAAAACCATGATTATTGTGTTTTTCTTTGATGGAAGACTTTTTATTACTGCTTTAATTGCATTACTCATTATTGTTCTGTTCAGGTTTTTTATTTCTTCATCATTCTATCTTGGGAATTTGTTATGTGTCCAGAAATTTATTCATTTCACCTAGATTTTTCAATTTGTTTTCATATAGATGTCTTTAATAATCTCTTACCATCCTTTGTATTTCTGTGTTATCAGTTGTAATGTCTCCTTTTTCAGCTATGATTTTATTTGTTTCCTTTTTCTTTTCCTTAGTCTAGTTAAAGCTCGTCAGTTTTGATTTTTTTCTTAAAAAATCCCAGTTCTTTGTTCCATTGACTTTTTGTATTTTTTGTTTCCATTTTTAAATTTTCCTCTTTAATCTTTATGATATTTTTTTCTACTAAATTTAGCGTTTCATTTTTCTTGTTTTTCTCATTACTTCAGGTGTACTGTCAGGTTGACTATTTGAGATCTTTCTACTTTTCTGATGTAGGCATTTATAGCTATGCACTTTTCCTCTTACAACTGCCTTTGCTGCATCCCACAGGAATTTTTATGTTTTGTTTCCATTCTTACTTGTTTCAATAAATGTTTAATTATTTTATTTTATTTATTTATTGGTTATTCATGAGCATGTATTTTAATTTCCATATATTTGTACAGTTTTAAAAGTTCCTCCTGTTACTGATTTCTAGTACTATGTCACTGTGGTCAGAAAAGATACTTGATATGATTTCAGTTGTTAAAAATGTGTTGTGACTTGTTTTTTGGCCTAACACATAGTCTGTCTTGGAGAATAATCCATGTGCTACTCAGTGGAATGTGCGTTGTGCAGTTGCGAAGTGGAGAGCTGTGTAAATATTAGGTTCATTTGGAATAGAGTACAGTTTGATGATGTTTTGTTGTCTGGGTGATCTGTCCATTGATGATAGTGGGGTGTTGGTTATAGTGGAGCATTGAGGTTTTCTATTACTGTATTGCAGTCCATCTGTCCTGTAAGGTCTGTTGATATTTGCTTCTGTGATTAGTGCTTGAGTACTGGTTGCATATGCACTTATAATTGTTATGCTACTGTTTACTTCTTTCTGATTATATGATTATCTTTATTTTTTTTTCCTTTTTTGACTGAAAGTCTGTTTTACGTAAGTAGAGCTACTCCTGCTTTTTCTGTTTCCATTGGTATGGGATATCTTTTATCATCCCTTCACTTTCAGTCTATATATTACATATGTCTTTACAGGTGAACTGAGTTTCTTGTAGGTAGTATATAATTGGGTCTTATTTTTTAATCCATTCAGCCCCTCAGTCTTAGAGAATTTAATTCATTTATATTCAAGGCTATTACTAAAGGTAAAAACACACTCCTGCCATTTTTAACTTGTTTTCTGGTTGTTTTGCTACTCTCTCTTTTTTCTTTTGTTCTTTCTCCCTTCCTCTTTCTCTTCTCTCTGATCTCTCTCTTTCTTTCTTCCTTTCTTTTCTTTCCTCCTTCCATTGCTTCCTGTTTTTATTTGTAGTAAGGTAATTTTTTTCTGGCAGTGTGTTTTAATTCCTTGCTTTTAATTTTTAGGGTGTCTGTTATCGATTTTGTTTTCTGGTTATCATGAGGCTAAACAATATAATTATAACAAGTTACTTTAAACTGAAGAAAACTTAACTTTGATTGGTCTCAGCTACTCAGGAGGCTCAGATGGGGGATTGCTTGACGCTAGGAGACCGAGGTTGCAGTGAGTTGAGATCGTGCCACTGCACTCTCCAGCCTGTGTGACAGAGTGAGACCTTGTCTCACAAAATAAATAAATAAATAAAAATGCAATAGCTTATAATGAATTCTGATTGTAAATTTTGAGATGATGATTGATAAGGTATAAAAAAGAAAGTGGAAATCATTCGTAATCTCATTACCCAAAGATAACTACTACTAATGTTTTGGTACATATGCTTCCTAATTCATAACCCTCTCTCCCTCACACACACACACAAATGTATGCATACAATAGATACATTTTACACACAAATATAATTTTATTGTAGCATTTTAAGAAAAACAGCTTTGTAATTTTTTATTTAAAAATATTGTGAATATCTTTTGTGAATAATATTCATATAAAATATTATACATCTTAGGCCAGGTGCAGTGGCTCATGCTTGCAATCGCAGCACTTTGGGAGGCCGAGGTGGGTGGATCATGAGGTCAGGAGATCAAGACCATCATGGCTAACACAGTAAAATCCCGTCTCCACTTAAGAAAAAAAAAAGTTAGCCAGACATGGTGACACACGCCTGTAGTCCCAGCTACTCAGGAGGCTGAGGCAAGAGAATCGCTTGAACTTAGGAGGTAGAGGTTACAGTGAGCTGAGATCGTGCCACTGCACTCCAGCATGGGCGACAGAGTAAGACTCTGTCTCAAAAATATATATATGTTATACATCTTAGTTTTAAGATTGTGGTTTCTGCTCTTTGGGGTGGCAGGTACACTTCTTGCTAAAATGAGTCATCTCAGTGTCTTTGATTTTCCTTCTCTCCCCTAGGCTATTGCTTTTGGAAGGGGGCCTTGGATCTCCCTCTTGTTTGCTTGGGGCAAGCATAGTATCATGGGGTTATGAAAATGTTGCCTGTGCCACGTAGCAACACTGGCTCCAGTTCTGAAAATAAAGGTAACGTAGGAATTTTTGCTCTCTGATTAATACTAAAATGTAAATAAAGTGATTTTAGATCATTGTAGCAAATGATTTAGATATAACTCTGTGTTCCTTTTAATTAAGAGCTCAGGATTTCTTCACGGTATGTTCATTGCCTGCTTTATCAGTAAAAGTATAGTAGAGACGGGGCTTCACCATGTTTGTCAGGCTGGTCTCGAACTCCTGACCTCAGTGATCCACCCTCCTCGGCCTCCCAAAGTACTAGGATTACAGGTGTGAGCCACCACACCTGGCTGCCACCTTCTTACTTAGATGGAGTCTTGTGTGAAACACACCATGGAACTCATGTTCACTTACAGCTGGGAAAGGCTGACCACCTTGTGTGATGAGATTGGAGCCTGTCTGCCACACCTCCCTGTGTGTCTCCGCATGTCCTCAGGCCTGCTGGCGGGGCGGGGGCTCCCTTGTCCTGATCTCTTATGCAGAGGAAGGACATGGCATGTGTTGAGAGCCAGCCTGGAGGTGGTACATAGTAACTGCCCAGCCAGTGGAACCCAGCAGGAAAGTGAGAACTGTTCTTTTCCTTCCTTTTTTTTTTTTTTTTTTTTTGATACAGAGTCTCACTCTGTCGCTTAGGCTGGAGTGCAGTGGCATGATCTTGGCTCACTGCAACCCCTGCCTACTGGGTCCAAGTGATTCTTTTGCCTCAGCCTCCCAAGGAGCTGGGATTACAGGCACCCACCACCATGTCTGGCTAATTTTTGTATTTTAGTAGAGACAGGTTTCACCATATTTTCCAGGTAGGTCTCGAATTCCCGGCCTTAAGAGATCTGCCCACCTTGGCCTCCCAAAGTGCTGAGATTACAGACATGATCCATCGCGCCCAGTCTGGAACTCACTTTTCCCTTTTCTCTTCGTTTTCTTTTCTTTTCTTTCTAAATTTGACACAGAGTCTTGTTTTGTCACCCAGGCTGGAGTGCAATGGTGTGATCTCGGCTCACTGCAACATCCACCTTCCCGGGCTCAAGCAATTCTCCTGCCTTAGCCTCCCAAGTATCTGGGACTGCAGGTATGTGCCACTATGCCCAGCTAATTTTTCTTTTGTATTTTTATTAGAGACAGGCCAGGCTAGTCTTTAACTCCAGACCTCAACTGATCCACCTGCCTCGGCTTCCCACAGTGCTGGGATTCCAAGCAGGAGCCACTGTGCCTGGCTGAACTTCCCTTTTCTTTCCATTTCTTGGTATTTGGAAAGTGAGCAGCCATGGAACAGCCAGTGTTTTCAACTGGTGCAGACCCATCTGGTATGCTCGTAAGGCTTCTAGCTGAAGGAAGTGTCCACCCTGCAGTCTCGCTGGCATCCCATCACCTTCCAGAAGCAGGACGCCAGCTGTGTGTGCTCTTGGCCCACACTGAGCCTGTGCTCGGGGTGCTGCTCTTGCCAGTTTTCCCACCCCTTGTTTTGGATGAGGTCCCTGCCCGGCTGGCATGGGAAACAGGATGGGGAGTGGTCACCACTGTGGTTTGTTGCAGAGTGAGTTTTGTGGCTGCCCTGCCTAGGCCTGGCTCCCATGTTTCTCCCACTTGGCTGCAGCTCCAGCCCTGCCCTATCTCCCATAGCTTCCTGCCCAGCCCCGCACAGCAGCCTTCCCAGCACCCAGAAACGGTACAGACCCCACAGAACTCCAGTGTCCCCTCCCCTAGACCTTTACATATACCTGGTAAGTTGGGCCTGGGGCCCACAGCCCCATCATGTGAGCTGTATGTGGCCTGGTGGGTTGAGGTGCTAAGGTCACCTCAAAATTACAAAATTTTGTAACAATATTGTTTTTTCAGTTTTTTAAACTATGATCTTTCTTACATTTTCTGTAATACCAATGCTTTTGATGAATGAATTAATCATGGACACCTGCTTAGAAAACAAAAATATATACAGAATTTTGTGGTCTACTTCCTCAATTATATAAATCATTACATTTTAAAGAGCATGAAGTCACCACGCTGAGGAAAATGTAAATGTGTAAACCTCAAGTTTGCCATTATCTTATAGGAATGGGTGTGCTCAGTTACTTGGCAGCTGAATTAAACCTTACTCTAGAGCAGTGCTCTCCACTAGTAATATAATGAGAATCCCGTATGTTATTTAAAGTTTTCTAGTTACTACATTAAAGAGTAAAGAGATGCAAGTAAAATTAATTGTATCAATGTTTTATTTAACCAGGTATATATTATCTATAATTTCAACATGTAATCAATATAAAAGTTATTAATGACATATTTCATTTTTTTTTTCAATACAGTCTTCAAACTTTGGTGTGTCTTTTATCCTTACAGCACATCTCGATTTGAACAAGCCACACTTAAAGTGCTCAATAGCCATGTGTGGCTGGCTAGTGGCTACCATGTTAGACAGTGCAGCTCTAGAGTGGAGATCAGGCAACTTTTCTCTAAAAGGCCAGATAGTAAATATGTTAGGCTCTGCGGGTCATACAGTTTCTGTCATAACCATTCAGTTCTGCCTTTGGAGCATGAAAGTGGCCATAGACAATATGTGAATGAACAGGTGTGGCTGTGTTTAACTAAAACTTTATATTTACAATAGCAAGTGATAGGCTGGATTTGGCCTGTGGATGGCAGCTTGCAGACCCCACTGTGGGGCACTAGGTTTGTAGGCAGTCTCTGCTGTGCATGTGGTTTCTTGTTTCTTATGTCAACTGCAAGGATGAGATACATGGATAGAAACACTGGGTGTTTAATGAAACATAGGGGGCTTATGAATACTTGCTTTTTTTCTATAACCTATAGACTTATTTCCTTCGATTATAATGGCGTCGACACTTTGATAACTATTTCACTAAAACCCTACAGGGAAACTAAGCTTCTCTCAACTTGTATTCATTATGGTAGAATGTCATTATTATGTCTGGTTATATCTCCATTTGGTTATTGATGATGCTAGTAACAATGAACTTTATGTTGCTGCAGCTCACAAATGCTTTTCATCTGCAAGAAATTAACTAGTCATCAAATGCTTAGTAGCACAGAAATTCTCAAGTGGTTGCGGGAAATTTTGATCTGCAGGAATAAATTTCTTCTTAAAAATAAGGTAAGCAAAATGACATCTTTAAAAAATGGAAGAATATTTGGAATGGTAATGGGGAGAGATTGAGAAGTGTTTTCTAGCCAAATTAGTTTCTATTTCAGCTCCTCCTTTCTCCCAAGGTTCTCAAAAGGATATATATGTGCAGAGAACAATGGCTGGCAAATCAGCATTTTAAAAGTTATTCGGAGGCTGTGGCCTTAAAACCACACTGTTGATGAATTCTAGTTCTAGTTGAGTTAAATAGGTCTCTGTGGGGCAGGCCTAGGAAAAGTGGGGACTGCTATATCCGAAGTAGCTTGAGGAGCATATTCCATCTTTACTCTCAAGTTCATACAGAAGACATAATTCATACATTAAATTTGTTTTAACATGTAGCTTCTATAATGAAGAATTCTATTATGGTGTAGATTTGGGAGTACTTGATTTAATGAGTTTTTGTCCATTTCTAGAATCATAGCTCTGAGAAATTGTAAAGGCCTAGATGTCATGACTAGTCTAGTCTAGAGAATTATCTATCAAGAAGGAAAAGGGAAAACGTTGAGGGTCCTCAATCTAGATTTATTTCTATTCCTACAGTAAGGGTTTCACCTCTTGAAAATAACAGGAGACCCATCCTGGCTAACATGGTGAAACCCCGTCTCTACTAAAATAATACAAAAACTAGCCGGGCGAGGTGGCGGGCGCCTGTAGTCCCAGCTACTCGGGAGGCTGAGGCAGGAGAATGGCGTGAACCCGGGAGGCGGAGCTTGCAGTGAGCTGAGATCTGGCCACTGCACTCCAGTCCGGGCGACAGAGCGAGACTCTGCCTCAAAAAAAAAAAAAAAAAAAAAAAAAGAAAATAACAGGAGACTTCTTCATTGGGGTGGAGTGAAATTTTTGAGATTCTGAACTATTGAAACATAGGTTGTGGAGGATAGAGAAGAGCCTTAAATTTTTTTTAACAAATAGTTTCTATAGTTAATGAATTTAGGGATTCTCTTATGGCCTAGTTTTAGGAGTGCCTGATTTAATGAGTTTTTATCTGGTACTAGTGGCATAGCTGTGAAAAACCTTAAATGTGTGAAACTCATATCCTTTTTGTTACTATACTGCTTGTTGTTAATAAATTGTCTCTGTTTAGAAATAGACTAATGGTGAAGTGGTTTTATTCACATCTGGCCTATTTGATGTGCTAATGCAGCAGAATTTGGCATTATTCCAAAGATACGGAAAGAGATTAGACTTCAGACTTTCATGCCCTTGCCTATGGTGTAATCTCCAGAATACGAGTATGAGGAATTCACTAATGAATTCCTAGTGCCCTGGTCAGCACAGTCACTCTTGTGACATACTTGGTGTATATACCGGGGTTAATTACTGGTCCAGAATAACTTAATCTCAGGAGTTAATTTCTAGTTATCCCAACATGGCACAGGATAAAATCTTATAGAAAAAAAAATCTTTGTCATCGAGATTGAATCATAGTTTTCACATGGTAGATTTACGTTCATGTTTTACTTATGTTTATGTTAGGTTTAATTTATATTTGTAGAATCTGCTGTTTCTGATGATTTAGAGAATGGATGGGAAACTGAAAGAACTTTTAAAGACATTAAGTAAACTAACTGTTCTAATGGGTTTCTAGTGAATCTCCTTCAAAGTGGGGCATAGAGACTGAGAGGTTTTCTAGGAGAGTCTCAAACAGGAAGACAACTCAAACAAGTATTTATTCCTCTTGGTGGTCAGTGCTTCAGTAAAGCTTATTTATTTATTTTTTTCTAGCAGGCAGATAGAAGTTCCTGTCACTTTCTCCTTTTTCATGGAGTAGGATGTGATATTCCTTCTAGTGGAAATACCAGTCAAATGTCCATAGATCATGAAGAGTTACTACATACTCCTAGAGACTCTTTCCAGAAGGGAAAAGGGAACTCCTCCATGGTCAGCTTCTTTTGTAATTTTCCTGTATCATCTTGTGTGCTCTATTTGTTTTCTGAATGAACTTTGGTAAATTTCATCTAGGTAATACAATGTAATAGTGAAAAACTGATTAGACTCCTGTTCTATCACTGCTCTTTGTAGAACTTTGGGTAAGTTCTTAACATCCTTGTTCCTCAGTTCCTCAACTTTAAAATGGGGGCAATAATAATTCCTGCCCCAGAGTTGTTGTGAGTGTTAAATAAAAGGATGTGTAAATAGCACTTGACACAAGCTGTATCTGATAACTATAGTTATTATAAACCTCCACCCCATAAGAAACCATGCATACCACAGAAATGTAGAATTTGTATCAGCTAACAAAGGTACAGATTTACGGGGATGAAAACAAAGTATTTTGCTTCATGTTAAAGATAAGTGTTTCTCCTATCACAGGTGGGAATTGAACAATGAGAACACATGGACACAGGAAGGGGAACATCACATACCACGGCCTGTTGTGGGGTGGGGGGAGGGGGGAGGGATAGCATTAGGAGATATACCTAATGTAAATGATGAGTTAATGGGTGCAGCACACCAACATGGCACATGTAAACATATGTAACAAACCTGCACATTGTGCACTTGTACCCTAGAACATAAAGTATATTAATAATAAAAAGATAAGTGTTTCTGTGATTTGTGTTTGTGTGTATAATTTCTCTTAAATATAAATCATATTTTAAGTGAAAATATCAGATCATTACAGAAGAGTTTATTTTCCAGACCAAAATATTTTTCATCCCTAATTTTTAATACAACCTCGCTAAAGAAAAAAAAATCTAAGCAGTATTGTATTTACTATTCTCTGTTTTACTTGTAGAATTTGCATTTATTTATCAACTATTTTCTCCATTTTATGTTTGGGGAATAGATAATTCAGAATCAAGTCTATCTTCTACGTCAATATTTAGTTCTTTTTATGCCCTTGTTTCAAAGAGTGCTGCAGTGTACTTGTTTTATTACTTCCCTATAGCAAGTAGGTAGAATTTCCTGTTACTTTCTCTTTTTTTATTTTATTTTATTTTTACTTTTTTATTTTTTGGAGATGGAGTCTCGCTTCATTGCCCAGGCTGGAGTACAGTGGCATGATCTCGGCTCACTGCAAGTTCCGCCTCCCAGGTTAACACCATTCTCATGCCTCAGCCTCCCAAGTAGCTGGGACCATAGGCACCTGCCACCATGCCCTGCTAATTTTTTGTATTTTCAGTAGAAATGGGTTTTCACCATGTTAGCTAGGATGGTCTCAATCTCCTGACCTTGTGATCCACCCACCTCGGCCTTCCAGAGTGCTGGGATTACAGGCATGATCCACACCACACCCGGGCCAAACAGATGATTTTTTTGTATTTCATCTTTTGTTAGAAATTACATTTGTGGTGGGAGGGAGCTATTTTTTTGCCATAAATTATTCTATTTGACATGGAAACAGTAGTATGGATTTAAATATGTTTAATATCTTTCAATAAATTGTCATCTTTAACCATGTTCAAAGTATTACACTTTTGGCCAGTGGGGGCCTCTTTAAAATTCATTCCTAACCATTTTTAACTTGACCCTTATTAGTCAGTGTTGCTGTCTGGTATGACAAGATGTTTCAGGGTCATTATGTCTTTTTTTTTTTTTGAGACGGAGTCTCGCTCTGTCGCCCAGGCTGGAGTGCAGTGGCCGGATCTCAGCTCACTGCAAGCTCCGCCTCCCGGGTTCATGCCATTCTCCTGCCTCAGCCTCCCGAGTAGCTGGGACTACAGGCGCCCGCCACCTCGCCCGGCTAGTTTTTTGTATTTTTTTTTTTTTTTTAGTAGAGACGGGGTTTCACCGTGTTAGCCAGGATGGTCTCGATCTCCTGACCTCGTGATCCACCCGTCTCGGCCTCCCAAAGTGCTGGGATTACAGGCTTGAGCCACCGCGCCCGGCCCATTATGTCTTTTTTATTTTTCCTTTCGCTCCATACACATAAGCAGCCATTTCCTAAAGGAGTCCAGATTCCTTTTACTGGGAAATGGTAGTTCAAGTTTACAATTGGGTGAGGGTTACTATGGGATTGTCACTAGTCATTGCTATGGGATTGATCATTAGTCATTAGTATGGGATTGGGCATTGTTTCTAGGCATTTTCAATGGAGATAAGTAAAATTATGTTTTCTTAATACAAAATAAAATATATTGACTTTATGTAGTTACTTCTATTTCAAATTCAAGACTATATGTTCTTTACCATTACTTTCATCTCCCATGCTGAAAGTCTTGGGTGTTTAGAGACACTAGGAGTGATAGAATTACAATACCACAGAAGTATCTGTTTCCTTGATTCTACAATACATGCAGGATCAAGATTTATCTTCGTTTTGTCACTAGAGTATATTCTACTAGCAATATACAGTTAATATAACTTGAAATCACTGAGAATACTTCCTCTCTTTATGATTCTACCATTAAAGAATTAGATACAGATTTCAGTTCATTTATTTTTTATTTCTAGACTTCTTAAAAGTTTAGTTTTATGTTTATGTAAGTTGCATAGTTCTAAAATGAAATCTACAAAACAATATGTATTTGATATAGAATATGGATTCTCTTCTTGTCACTTCTACTTTCTTTCTTTTTATTTCCTAAAGGCAACCACTAATTGTTTTAAACATTTCATTCTTCTACTGTTTTGTTTTGCTTCTTAGTATAAGAAACATATATTTCCATCTCCTCCCTTGTCTTAGATGAATGGAGCATATTGTGTATATTTTCTCCATCTTGTTGATTTTAAGATACATTCTGGAGATTATTCCATTGGTTAATAGATTTAGACTTTTTGTTTTATGTTACATTTAATTTTAGACATGTCTTCTATTTAAGTGTCATTGTGTCGTCCATGTTATTTGCTGTTTTGGCATATATAAATAATATACATATATACATATGTACACATATATACATATATACATGTGTACAAGTATATACATACATATATATGTGTGTGTGTATATATATATATAAATTTTTTTTTTTGAGACAGTCTTGCTCTGTTGCCCTGGCTGGAGTGCAGTGGAGCTTAGCTCACTGCAACCTTTGCCCCCTGGGTTGAAGCAATTCTCATGACTCAGCCTTCCAAGTAGGTGGAACAATAGATGTGCACCACCACGGTCGGCTAATTTTTGTATTTTAATGGAGACAGAGTTTCACCATGTTGGCCAGGCAGGTCTCAATTGCCTGCCTTGGCCTCAGTATATATTACTGTATTTAGAAAGATTTATCATTCAGACCAGCATTCAGACTGTGTAATGGTAAGGAATTTATTGTAGAAATTAGATTGTATACAATTTTGAGGGGACTAAGTGAGTTGTGTATCTGGAACAGGGAATCGGAGGATCAGAGGAGTCCACTAACTAGATAGTCCAAATCAATGAGAATGGGTAGACAAGTTGGAGCTGTTCGGGAAATCTGAGAAGTCAAGTATATCCAGCCACTGAAGTGAGATTATGAAGGAGGAGCTTGAGGAGGGCACTGTGGGAAGCACAATCACTAAGACAGGGTTTCATCATGTTGGCCAGGCTGGTATCGAACTTTTGACCTCAAGTGATCCACCTGCCTCGGCCTCCCAAAGTTCTGGGATTACAAATGTGAGCCACCACACCTGGCTGTTTCTCTGATTTTTGTGGAATGCTTAGGGAGATTCAAAAGCTGCATTTCAGCTCCTGCCATCTTCTAAAAGTCCCATTTTCGGCCCTTCAGGTTTTTTTTCCTCCATAATGTTTATAATCAACTTTACGAAGTTCTGTAGTTTCTGTTCTGCTCTCTCCTTGATACTTTAAAAATGCCCTCGCATTTTGTTTAGTACTTTTTTTATTTTTATTTTTTGGAGATGGATTCTCACTCTGTCACCAGGCTAGAGTGCAGTGGCATGATCCCGGCTCACTGCAATCTCTGCCTCCTGGGTTCAGGCTATTCTCCTGCCTCAGCCTCCCAAGTAGCTGGGATTACAGGTGCATGGCAATACACCCAGCTAATTTTTGCATTTTTAGTAGAGACTGGGTTTCACCATGTTGGCCAGGATGGTCTCAATCTCCTGACCTCGTGATCTGCCTGCCTCGGCCTCCCAGAGTGCTGAGATTACAGACATGAGCCACCGTGCCCGGCCTATTTAGTATTTCTTTTTTTTTTTTTTTTTTTTGAGACGGAGTCTTGCTTTGTTGCCTAGGCTGGAGTGCAGTGGTGTGATCTCTGCTCACTGCAAGCTCTGCCTCTGGGTTCACGCCATTCTCTTGCCTCAGCCTCCCTAGTAGCTGGGACTACAGGTGCCCACAACCACGCCCAGCTAATTTTTTGTATTTTTAGTACAGACAGGGTTTCACCGTGTTAGCCAGGATGGTCTTGATCTCCTGACCTCGTGATCCGCCCGCCTCGGCCTCCCAAAGTGCTGGGATTACAGGCGTGAGCCACCGCGCCCGGCCTAATATTTCTTTACTATCAAATTAATTGTCTATTATTTACTGACCTAACAAACTTGGTCATTGCCCCTTGGTCTCTTCCCATCTTTAGTGGTACTATGTTAAAAATGAGAAAGTTGCCGGGCCCTAGGAATTAAGTGAATATGACTCAGAGGAATAATTCCTAGGGCCAACCACACCCTAGAATTGTTTCATCAAAATGGAGAGGTCAAACACTGGGTAACAAGCCCTTTGCCAAAGTCTCCACACTGTTCCAATTTGCCTTTGACTTGAGGACTCAGCAAACACTGACAGTGGACTGAGAAACTGAGAATGGCTTGATTTACAGAGCACTCCTCTGTCCCAGGAAGAAACAAAACACTGTAAATCACCAGGAGAAGACCGAGGTTCTAAAGTGCCTATATGAGCTGGCCTTACTCCTCACACTGCCTGGAATCAGTTTCCAATAGGTAGCATGCCCTCCTAAGAGGCAGAACAGAGAGAAACAGCTTCTGTACATACACCATTAAATGACTCAGATGAAGAGCCACATCAGTCACTGTCCTCTTCCAGGAAGAAGTCTTGACATCACTGGGGGGAGTTTCATAGTAGCTCCTGCTCTCTGTCACCCAGTTTTAGGGGGCTTCTGTCAGTACTAGGGGTTATGATGTTTAGTGGTACGAAGGAGGAGTGCCTAACTTTTACAGCCTTGCCCTGACAGCACAAGCACCTCAGTTACTACAATGTTTTTCCAGACAGTCTACCCAGTAAATGCAACCATGGCCCACTTCCTTAGGATATTGGAGTGTCACATGTCTTCTTTATAGTGATTACTCAAAACATCTATAGAAGAAGATCTGTCTATCTATCTATCTATCTATCTATCTATCTATCTATCTATGTACACACACACACACATACACACACACACACATACACACACACACACATACTTTGTTTACATCAATGAGATACTCATCTGGGTTTTACGGATATGAAATCTGGAATTCTTTTATCTTTCTTACAGTCAGACAGTTACTCCAGTCGTATTTTATAGCATTTGTTTTGGCTTAGTTTCTTCCTTCTAGATTATTTAATGACCTCATCAGCCTGAGAATTTAAAATATACACCTTGTGATTATACGTTTAGCTGAAATGTACTTATGTGTTTATTTGCTCACTTAATTTCTTGGGACTTTGGATGTGGGACTGGTACTGGTGACTGTGGGGTAGGTAATAGTGGCCCTACAGTTCCTTGACTCTCTAGGATTCTGGAAGGAACGTTGTTGTTTGAGAATTAACCTAACTGTATTTCTAGCAGAAGCAGAAAAGATCACATGGAATTCAAACAGTGAGACTCCCAGTAGCATAAGAGAGCACGTCACTACTTGTCTCTGGATTCCAGTTTCCTATACAATGAAGGTGTTGGCCTGAATGACAAAGGTCTCCTGCTAGCTCCATCTATCTACCCACCCATCCATCCCCAGCAGGTTAGGTGATTGGGCTTATTACACATGTTATTTTCAACTTTCCTGTCTTGTTACTATAATTCCAGAGTGAGTCCTCGTGTATCTCCCTGGGCTCCTATTCTCCAATCGCAGAATAGGGACCCTCTCCAATTGGCCTCTTTCTACCTGCAAGGGAGTTGGTTTCAACCTCAGCTTCTCAGACAGGAGAGGTGATTGGGTTCATCCCTTTGTGAAGAATCTTCAAAGCACAGCCAAAGCTGGAAAGGAAGACCCGTATGAATACAGGTGGACACCTTATTTCTTGTGAGGAAGACCATGAAGAATAGCTCCAACAGAGGAGCCTGGACTACAACCCTGGGCAGGCGGCACCACCCACCCATCCACAGGTGACCTTGGTCCTCCTTGCATTTACAGAGTATGACAGCAGGAACATCTGTGGAGATCATCTGCCAACTGTAATTTTGGAATATGATATGAGCTGGGATCAACTTTTATTAAGCCTGATGCTGTCTTTTGCTTCAAGAGTTAATCCAAAATTTACCTGCTAAATGCAGAAATTCAGAGCCAAATCAGACAAAATAACAAATGTGGTCCCTTCCCTCTAAGAGCGCATAATCTAAATCAAACAGCATATATTGATAATGGGAAATTCTGGGCAACTTTCAAGAGAATTGAATCAAATATTGAGATTACATCTTGGTCTTAGGTTAGTGACTTTTAGTGTACTTGGGGTGGGGCAAGTGTTGTGGGTTTAGATCCTGACAAGTGCTCTGAGCAGGACAAATCACTATCTGTAGCCAGTCGATTAGGAAAGGTTCCATGCTGGAGAGAATTCCAGGAGGTCAACAGGGCATTTGGGAGCATGGCATTTGGGAGGAGGCAGGTGGTGCAGGAGGAAGTCAAAGGCAGATGGGAAGAGCTCACATAACGAGGACCAGTGTTTTCCAGAACCGTACAGTACTTGGCCACTTAAAGTAAGGCACTGCCAAGTTCACTCTCTTTCTGTCATTATTCATGTGTTTCTGGAAATTCCACTTCCTAGGATGCATCCAATTACACCCAATCTCTTCACCTTTGCATATGGTATTAGAATTTAAATGAGCATGTTAAATTTGCTCTCTCTATCTAAATTTGCACTAAGCTCTGGCAACTATTTCCATTTTAGTGGTTTAGTAAGTTATAACTACTGTATTCTTTCAGCAAGCAAACAATACACACCATACAGCTGGAGAAAGAAGAAAGGTTAGAGAAGGAAGAAAGGTTAACTCTTCCCACTTACTCATTTCACAGATGGAAACACGGATGTTCCCAGAAACTTGGTAAAACTTGCGTGGTGTGTGACTTTGGGAACACAGCCATTCTCTGAGGGTGATGCTTTTTATATGTGGCCTGGAGTTTGCTTCCTGATGATGTACTGCTTCCTGCCCAGGCAGCCTCAGCTGGGCTCCACTATCCCTGCTCTGGTACCCACTCCGAACACTTAAGAATGCCTCCTGTCTGGAGCCAGTATGAAGGTAACAGAGAAGGAAAACCTGGATTTCAGCAGATTAAGTGGAGGAGAGGAGAGAGACTGAGGAAGAAAAGAAAGGTTGCAGACAAATGAAAACTGTCTTGTGAAAGTAAAGTGATTGACATGGATCACCTGGATTATGATTATTTAAAAGGCAGTTCACAAACAGAAATCCCAGAAAGGTTTAGAGCAAACTAATGACTTCTGGTGAAGACTGTGAATTTGAATCTATACATTCCAATACACTTATGGGGGAAAAGAAACTGCTTTTAACTTACAAGTATTCTATCTAGTCACTCAGAGTTTTTTTTGAAAACGGAAAGTAACATTTCTCTATTAGAGGATTCAATTCTACTATGGCTGCAAAAGGATTACTTCTGGACTTAGAAGAAAATCAACCTATATAATCAGCCTAATCAGCCAGACCCACTCATATATATTAGTGGACCTGGCTTCTGTTCTAGGCCAGGAACTGAGAGCTCCTGACACTTTGTAACAATGTAATAGGGGATAAAATGTCAGAAATTTCAGTGAAAATGGAGGTTAAGTTGCGCATTTTGAAAGCAATTTTTAGGTATAAGGTAGTAAGTAGCTAGTACTTATGTGCCAGCAGTTCAGAAAGCAAAACTGAGAATTCAAATGCCCAGTGGCCAATTATTTGTTGCTTTGTACATTTGGGGACTATAAGCAGATGGACATGAATAACCACACACACCCCTGGGTTTATTTCTCAAAACATATCACACATTCCTAAGTTTCCTTACAGGTCTTTTTAAAGATTACTCTCAGAATGTGCCCAAAGAGTCCCTGAACAAATGCTATTCATTCGGGTAAATATAACAAAAATCATTGAACGATATCAGCATTTTAAATAGCTATTATAATCCAGAGGTTGACTCCTGTATTGCCCTATTCAGTGTCTATATGTTTTGTAAAGCCTTACATTGACTTGTGTACTTTAGCTAACTGTGACACCTGTGGTCATTTTCTATAAAGAAGTTGGTCTTTAAGCTGTTGGTAATGAATGTAACTTGGTTTCTACTGGAGAATCTGATTCAGCTTACATCATTTTAACTTATAGCACTTTTGCCAGGAATGAAATCTAAGAGTGCAAGACTGCACTGTTTTTCCCCAGGTCTGCAGAGGTCTGTTGCTTTTAATGGGTTATGTGTAGGACAGAAGGATGTGACTCATCTATGCACTTAAGAGTCATAAAACAGTAATGCAAACAGCTCAGCGTCAGTCATAACATTCATTGTATGTACCACACCAAATGTGCATTACCATTTAGTTTTTGTTATTTTAAAGGAAAGTGGGCATTGGTACCCAGTGAACAAACAAAGTATTTATTAAGTTTATTTTCATAAGTGTCATTAACATAACTGTTTTCAGTGAGCACAGAACAAGTGTGAGGAGCTCTTTGTTGTCAACTGAACATCCCTGACACCTCTTCTAATGTCTCCCTGCTTCATGGAAGATAAACCGGGACTGTAGTTGTAATTTGCAGAATTCTCTTCTCTGTGAGGTTCCAGGAGAGACCATCCAGGAAGAGGCACTCATATGAGGAAGGAGGAAGGCAAGTCCAGTGTTCTCCAGAGGCAGTTGTAGGCACACGCACGGAGAGATGTAAGGTTCAAAGCAGCTTTCAGATGAACTTTTGGAGAAATGCCTTTTGTGCTGTGAGAGGAGATAGATGTCTAGAGCATCTCTGGGCTCATAAGTTTAGCAGTTTCCCAGGTGAGCTCCTGGAAATCATGTGCTTCAGTGCTCCAAGCAGAGTGTTAACAATTGCCTCCTTGACCTTCACTTCCCTAACGGTTGCAGAAGCTTCACTTTCTTGTCTTAAAACGATCAGTATGTAGAAGACACAGAGTGGCTTCTATTTTCCTGATAAGATTGTGGCTGATACAAGAAGTAGTTATTAAAAAATTAATAAAAAATTAGAAAAGGCAGAATGCATAAATCAGATTAAAATAAACTGCCAGTGGGCTATAATTACTATAAAAATAACATGGTCAAAGGCCGATGAAATGGAAAAATGAAGAAATCAAAGTCAATCAAATAATTAATTGATTAATTACAGAACAATCAATTAAATATATTAAATATTATGTTTATGTAATTATAATTTATCTACTATCTGGATATTATAATTTGTAAATATATATATTATATATATATTTATATAAACTGGGAATCTAGATTCGGTATCATATGATCAGTAACCAGTATGAAGTGAGCACAGCAAGCAGGAAGTAAGGCCCTGGTGAGAGACCACACCCCAGCTAGAAACAGAGGAAATTAGAAGTTTGATTCACTTATTTATTCATGCAACAAATATTTTTGAGCACTTACTGTACCCCAAGTACTGTGCTACATGGTGGAGGATGCAACATGAACAAGATAAACATGTAACTGCTCTTAAAGTGCTTACGGTCTACTTGGGAATATGGACAAGTGAATAGCTAACTGTCATTGAGTGTGATGTGTGTCATGATGAGAGAAGTACATCGTGTTGTAGGAACACCCAGAGGCAGGAAGTAGGGTGTGGGGTGGGGAGGAAAAAAGACTTCCTGAGAAAGTGGCTTCTAAGCTGAGACTTGAAGGATGAAAGGAGGTTAATGGTCAAAGTGCATGGGGTAGAGGAGATGGAGGTTGAAGAGGGAGATCAGAGAGTGTTTTGGTAGGCACCCTATTGTCAGGTGGTAGTGGTGGTAAACTCCAAAAGCAATGGGGAGACATCGCAGGGTTTTAAGTAGCAGAATGATATGATCCAGTTTATGATTTCAAATGATGGCTCTGGCTGAAGCATCAATAATGGATTTCAAGAGAGCAACATGGATGTGGGGAGAACAACTAGACCCTGCTGTAACAGTCCACATATGAGATGTCCATAACTTGGACATGGCAGTGGGGATGGAGAGAAGTTAGCAATTACAAGAAATGTTTAGTCGATGACTGGTGGAGAGGTTAGAGAATGGGAGAAGTCAAGGGTGACTCATTTCACACATACGGAAACTGAAGCTTAGAGGGATTGCATAGCTTACCTAAGGCCACGTAGCCCAGAACAGTGGTGTTGGGATTCAAACCTCAATTCGGTTGACTCTGGAGCCTTCACCTTTACCTCTAAACTCTGCAGTGTATGAACCAGAACAGGCCATGAAGGCTCAAGTTTTAAAAAATCGTTAGAATGAAGTTCTTGTGTCACACAAATTGACTGTTTTGTGTTAATGTGACACAGTGGTTCTGCTGAGCTCTCTTCATCTCTTGTCATTACCTGTACTGTATTTTTTCTACTTGACTTATTTTCATAATTTTTCCCTCTGTGTGTGTGTAAATGTTGTTGTAACTAAAGGAAAAGGGAGTGGGGAAAGAAGATTATTTCGCCTTCTCACTGAAATTTTGGTTTCAATCTTAAGTAAAACCAGAAGGCATTTTTCCTTTACTTTTTACAGTAGATATATATATATATCTGTAACTGTGTAAGTTCTAGAGGGTAAAAACCACAACCAGCTGTCATGTTTTGTTTGCCAAAATGACTAAGATAATGGGTAAGATAATGGGTAAGGCTGAGAAAGCTGTAAAATAATTATCCCATATTGCTCCCAAACACCCACCTCTTCTGTTATACGTGAGACCTGTTAAACAAGTCTGATGTAGTTGGAAACAAATACTGACATACCCGTGATTATAACTCCCATCTATTTGTGGACGAATGGCAAGCCTCCCACTCCTGAACAAAACCCTGTGCTAAGCTCCAAACACCCAAGGACATCCCCAGCCAAGTAACCCGGGCTCCTTAAACTTTATGTGCTGTGACAATCTCAGCTGAGCTAAGGCCCCTCACTACCACCCCTCTGGCTGTAGGATCAAGAATGGATTTCAGAAGATCAAAATTACTACTTCTACTATTACTACCACCCCCCGCCTTTTTTCCTGAAACCTGTACCAACCAAGTCGACAAAACCAGATGCTTAGAAGTTAGTCTAGATTCCTCTTTCTCTCCTATTCCTCACATCTCATCAGCCACTCAATCATAGCAATCCTACCTCTTAAATACCTCTTTAGTTTTTTCTTTCCTCTTCATTTCCACTGTGGCTGTCTTAGTACTGGCCACTGCTTCCAAATTCCTGATGGATATTAACTTTTGTGATGCAGAAACAAGAAAATGGAATGCCTAGTAATTTGCAAACTCATAAGTTGTTCTGTATTTAGAGTAATGTATTACTTATGTGTTTTTAAAAAAATAAAAATTGGTCATAATCATAAATAATGAAGAATTTTTCTGTAATAGGATTATACTAAAAAATTGAGAGGCTTTCTGTAAAGAAAGAAAAAGAGGTAATAATAAATGCTTTGCTGCTGTTACTATGAACCAAAATATTGTGACATAATTATGTATTTCAATAACACGTAAAAATGGCTAATATACACATTTGATAACAGAAAACATTAGAAGAGAAAATAAACACAAAATCAATGCCAAGTAAAGATTATTGGCACACTGAGTGATAATACAACAAATATTAAATATTTGAAAAATTATCCTTAAAATAAAATTGTAAGACACATAGGCATGAATTTCACTGTCAAATAATTTTGGACAATATTAGGACAAATATTCCAAATGTAGAAAAATGCCTTTCATCTTGTGTTACATTCATTGAATTGATTGGTTAAAGATGTGTTCAAAAGCATCTTCAAATTGGGAGTCAGGGAACATGCTCCTTCAAATAAGTTCATTTCCTTTTTTAGCAATGAAAATATTTTATCTAGTTGTTTTCGTTTTCATTTGTTCATTGAAAAATATATTCTGTTTGTTAATTCAGATTTTAGATCAGTTTCTGATTTCTTACTAGAACATTATAAAACAACATCAATTTATTCTCTTTGTAGTTTTTTTTTGGGGGGGGTCAACCTACTTGAAAAGAACATCAGTGAATAGTAGATATGTAAACACTAGAAAATGCCAACAATTCGGGCAATACTCAAATAACACGACACTCACATCTTCTAACAAGGTTACCATCACCCACATGGATTTGCATGACAAAATTGTCCATTTAGGGATTTACTTTGCTTCCACAACTTGTATTTCTTGGCATACTACTTATAGGACTTATATAACATATGCTGTATGTATAATCTTATTAATATTTATTTCATTTGCAAGAGTGACTGATTACCAGCAGACAGGGCTACCAACATACACTGACTCCATGATCACAGCCCTAAGCAAGACTGATTGGGCTGTGACTGCTTCTCTCTCACATGCCTCTGTCTGGTTTTCAGATATGTCAACCTTAATACTTATCTCTGTGGCTCAGGGTTCCTATTCTTACTTTTGGCATGATGTCATTAGGTTCCTTTTAGCCAGTAATGTCTCTTTGTTAATTGTTAAGCTCTAATTCTCACAGGAGAATTATAATACTTTCATTTTTCTGATTTCTTGACTGATTTTTCTAAAATCCGGGACTTAGAAAAATATAAATTTCTTGAGAAATGTCAGGGAAGAATTCTCACATGGAAACACCATTATGGACCCTGTAATGTCTTAGTCAAATAATCACTGTATAATACTGGTCTCTGGCCTCTTGCCCTGTCTCCTTTCAGTGTGTCCCTCCCACTACTTATTCTGTAAAATGGACATGAGCTTACCAAATTGTGTTATAATTTTAAAATATGCTTGCCTTTTCCACGATACTGCACATTTCTTAAAAGCAGGAATTGAGTCTTAGCTCTTGATCTCCAATGTCTAGTAATGAATTGATACATTTTAGGTTCTCAATATATGCATGATAAACTGAGATGAATTAAGTTGAATTTATTTGAAATAGAAAGATACTGAGGACTTTGGTTTTGGAAACCTTGTAGGTTGAGACAATACACCTCTCCCATGACAATTACCTGGGAATTCTAGATAATATACACTAAAAACTTTAAAAACAGAGTTGAGTTCAGAAGAAAAAAACAAGGAAGGCTTTAGGTAGCACAAATAAGCAAAGATCCTGACAGCTAGAGCCATAAGCACTGAAGTTGAAATGCAGCTTGTGGGTGGGCCAGGGCAGGGCTTATGGGGAGGGAGTCTGCAGGGATGATGTAGTTTTAGATCAGGAGTAACCATCTAGGAAGATGTGTCATTGTGCTCTTCAGGTCAATATTAAGAAATGCGAATTGGAAGAACAGATATTTCATGCACAAACAGTGGCCCCCTTCTCACTCTTCCCATAGGTCTTTTGCCTATTCTCCCTCCCAGTGATGCTGTGTTGAGGGCAGAGGTACGTTCAACATTGAATGAGACCACATTCAGGCTGTAGTGATTATGCCCTAAAGAGTTCAAGATGTGATTGGAAGAAGCCCTGTTCTATGTTTATACTATTAAATTCTGAATAGTAAGCTTAACATGACCAGAAAACAAATTATCATTCACATCTTGCATACACTGGAAGAGCTTCCATTTGTGGTCATCACGAATGATGCACAATTGCAACTTTTGAGAGTCATTGGAAGCCAGTATTCATGGGCAGTATGATACATGATGCAATGCCACGAGTAATGATGCAACCTGCGTTAGTTGATAAACGGTTTTAGGGAACTGCAGAGGCAAGGAGATCTATGTTGTTTCAATAGAACAGGTTCCAAAGAGTTATGCATATATTATAAATTATTTCAACTCACATGTCCCATGATTTTGATAATATATTTTTAAATGGAATTGTTTATGTGGACAAAATATGTCTGCCCAGCGCCTTGCATACCCTATGGGTAACTCTGCCCCTAGCTTTCTCCCAGCCAGGTCATATTTTAATGTGCTTGTTTTCCCTTAGGCAGAATGGGAGTAAATTCTGAAGGAGTAGGACCCAGGAAGATGGAATAAAAGATTAGATCAGGCAGAATTAATTAATATTGGAGCAGTCACCTGGAATTCTAGATGTAACATATTGACTCAGACAGTTATGATGTGATTCTTTTTTTTTTTTTTTTTTTTTTTTTGAGACGGAGTCTCGCTCTGTCACCCAGGCTGGAGTGCAGTGGCGCGATCTCGGCTCACTGCAAGCTCCGCCTCCCGGGTTTACGCCATTCTCCTGCCTCAGCCTCCCGAGTAGCTGGGACTACAGGCGCCCGTCATCTCGCCCGGCTAATGTTTTGTATTTTTTTAGTAGAGACGGGGTTTCACCGTGTTAGCCAGGATGGTCTCGATCTCCTGACCTCGTGATCCACCCGTCTCGGCCTCCCAAAGTGCTGGGATTACAGGCTTGAGCCACCGCGCCCGGCCATGATGTGATTCTTAACTGAAGCCTGGATTCAACAATGACTTACAGCATGGTTTCTCAAAATTTAACATGCAGTAGAATCACCTGATGATCTTGTTGAAATGCAGATTCTGATTCTCTAGGACTAGGGTGAGCCTGGGGTTATGTATTTCAAACAAGTTCTAATTCATAGATCATATTCAAATAGTAAAACCCTAAAATCAATAATATAGAGAAAGAGGTCTAATGGCTCAAGAGACAGGACTGTTGGAATGAACTCAACATGAGCAGCTTGCTCAGTCACTGCTTAACCATCCCAGGAAGTCCTAGAGGACATCCCCTTCCTTAAGATACAAAACTGCGTTGCTCAGGAGAGCATCAGAATTAATTGAAAGTGTTGTGGCTATCTGCCATAGGTCAGAGATCATGGTGGGCAGATGTTGCAATGAAGTTGAGTTCCCTGATTTCAGTGGGAATAATGGGTGTTGGTATGGTAGAGCCCTGGTGGTGATGCTTAGCCATCAAAAACATGTTTGTACAAAATTATCATTACATGCTGCTGGAATAAAGGGTGCCATGGTTTGAATGTTTGTCTCCCCCAAATGTAAATGTTAAAATCCTAGCCTCCAAGGTAATGGTACTAGGAGTAGGGTCTTTGGAAGGTGAATAGGTCATGAGGGAGGAGTCCCCATGAATGGCATTGTGCCCTTATAAAAGAGGTCTGAGAGACGACCTCTCGCCCCTTCTGCCATGTGAGGACACAGCAAGAAGGAGCTGTTTATGAAGCCTGGCCCTCACCAGACACTGAATCTGCTGGCACCTTGACCTTGGACTTCCCAACTTCTAAAACTATGAAAAATAAATTTCTGTTGTTTATAAGACACCAAATCTATATTATTTTGTTACAGCAGCTTAAATAGACTAAGACAGGGGCGATCTATATTTTTACTCACATGGATCTAAATGATGGCAAATTGATCAGGTATGCAAAGAAATAGAATGGATAGACAGTCTGCCAAAGTGCTAACTGAAATGTAAAAGTGCAAGTATTCTAAGTTTAGTGGGCAAAAATAGAAATCAAGACATTGTAATAGGGTTTCATAGTCTCTTACACAATTATCAGACATAATTCAGTTCAAAAAGACTTGGAGTCTTCCAATTGAGGTGAAAGTTGGGCCCCTTTGGGAAAGGACCCTTGAGTGTTACCACATGTATATGCTGTAAATATTTCTTCATGTCTTTCCCCAAGAAACTAGCATCCATTAACTAGAGTGACTGCACTGACAACAGAGAAATAAGCAGAACATTTGGGTATTCTTAGACACTGACTTTGAGTTGATTCTAATCTCTAGAGTTCCACAAATGCCTTGGAGTTCACTGGCAAGAGTGAGGACTTATGAATGTTAGGGGATAGATGGACTCCTGACTCAAACTTGTCTCACTGTGGGTTCAATAAAATAAGGAACCTAACCTACTGTTATCCCTGCCCCAGACTATACAGTACAACTTAGAAATGCTTAGTAACCAGCATAATCTCCATATTGGTTATCTGATCTGTGGAGTGATAGCTATTAGGTTAAGATGGACCAAAAAGGGTTCCTCAAAACTGACTTTCTATAAGGGAATTTCAGACATATTTCCTCCACTAAGAACTTCTAAAAAGCAGCGGGTGGTTATTCCTATGGCATCACCCTTTAATGAACATGTTTTTCTTTGCTGGTAAAAAAGCTATGTGGGTCTTTGAAGATGACTGTGGATTATTTCAAACTTAATCATGTGGTAACTCCAATTCAAGCTGCTGTTCTGAAGGTGGACTATTTACTGGTGAAAGTCAACAGATCTTCTGGCACCTGGTATGCAGCTATTGACCTAGCAGATATTTTCTATTTTTTTAAATATGAAATTTATCACTTTAATGATTTTCAAATGCACAATTTACATTCACATTGTTGTTTTATAGTTTTTTTTCTTTTTGTATATATATCAATAAAGATAATCAGAAGCAAATCAAAAGGTTTGCTTTCAGCTGGAAGGGTCAGCAGTGCACTTTCACAGTCTTTCCTCAGAGTCATGTCAATCTCCTGCTCTCTGTTGTAATATAATATAATATTGCAGGATCTTAGGCATCTTGCTATCCTACAGAACATGACTCTGGTCATTATGCTAATTAGATCTGGTGGACAGGAAGTATCACATAGCTTAAATGTATTAATAAGACATATGCATGCCGGAAGATGAGAGATAAATGCCATGAAACTTCAGAAGGCAGAAAAATCTGTAAAGAAGGCCATGGGCCTAGATTATGTCAGGATATCCTCCTGTAAGTGAGAGACAAGACTGTATCTTGAACTGCCCGCCATGAAGAAAGAAGCAAAGTACTTGATGGGTTGCTTTAGATTTTGCAGGCAAATATCTACCACATTAATATATTTACCAGGTAATTTATAAAGCTGTCAGTTTTGAATAAGTCCTGGAGCAAGAAACTATAAGACAGACCCGGATCACTGTGTAAGCTACCCTGACACTTGTGCCTTGTGACTTTCAGTTCCAATGGTAACTAAAATGTTTCTGACAGACAGGGATGCTTTATAGAGCCTCAACTAAGACCCAATGGGAGAATTACAGCACAGACCCCTAGGGATTTGGAGTAAGCCTGTCCATCTTTGCCAATAACTATGAAAATCAGTTCTTGGATTGGTAACACACTCTGCAGAAACTGCATGCCCGACCAAAAGACACCCACTAACTGTGACCTAAACATCCATCATGAACTGGATATTCTCTGATCCACTAAATAATAAAATTGGACACAGGCAGTATGTTAAATGGATATGGCAGATCCAGAATGCACAAATAAATTCCAGGAAGAGGTGGCTTAGATTCCCATGGTATCAGTTACTACTCCACCACACCCTCAACCCATAGCTACAACCTTATGGAACATTTTTTTTTTTTTTTCTGAGATGGAGTCTCACTGTGTCACCCAGGCTAGAGTTCAGCAGCATGATTTCAGCTCACTGCAACCTCCGTCTCCCAGGTTCAAGTGATTTGCTGCCTCAGCCTCCTAAGTAGCTGGGACTCCAGGAGCATGCCACCATGCCTGGCTAATTTTTTGTATTTTTGGTAGAGACGGGGGTTTTGCCATGTTGGTCAGGCTAGTCTCGAATTCCTGACATCAGGTGATCTGCCTGTCTTGGCCTCTCAGAGTGCTGGGATTACAGGTGTGAGCCACCGTGCATGGCCCCTTATGGAACATTTTAAGTGACCAATTAATAGAGAAAGAATAACCAGAGGCCCAGCGTTGAAATGGATGTCCATAGTATATTGGTACCGGCTGGAAGCGGATGATGGCTCCTGCATGGCAGTGCAATTCTACCCAGGAATGCCCTTAAGCACTGTGATAAAGGGAAGTCACCCCAGTGGGAGGAACATCTGGAATATATCTGGTTTCCCCTTTGTATGGAAGGAAAGTTGGCCTGAGGTATAAATCTATATGGGCCTACCTTGCGCTATTGTGCTTTGCTTAACTGTGTTTCACAGGTATTGTGTTTTTAACAGACTGAAGATTTGTTACAATGACAGTCTATCAGCACCATTTCTCCAACAGCATGTTCTCACTTTATATTTCTGCATCACATTTTGATAATTCTTGCAATATTTCAAACTTTTTCATTATTATTATTCTGTAATGATGATCAATGATCAATATCTTTGATGCTACCATTGTAATTGTTTTTGGGAGGCACAAACTACACCATGTAAGAACTTAATAAATGTGTGTGTTCTGACTGCCCCACTGACCAGCCATTAACTCTTCTCTCTTCCTCTGGTCAGGTCTCTCTACTCCCTGAGACACAGCAATATTGAAATTAGACTAGTTAATAACTCTACAATGGTTTCTAAATGTTCAAGTGAAAGGAAGAGTCACATGTCTCTCTCTTTAAAGCAAAAGCTAGAAATGATTAGGCTTACTGAGGAAGGCATGTTGAAAGCCAAGATAGGCTAAAAGTTAGGTATCTTGTACCAGTTAGCTAAGTTGTGAATGCAAAGAAAAAATTCTTGAAGGAAATTAAAAATGTCACTCTCATGAACACATGAATGATAATAAAGTGAAACAGACTTATTGCTGATGTGGAGAAAGTTTGAATGGTCTGGATAGAAGATCAAGCCAACCACAGCATTCTCTTAAGGCAAAGCCTAACCCAGAGCAAGGTTGTAACTCTCTTCAATTCTATGGAAACAGAGAGGTAAGGAAGCTGCACAAGAGAAGTCGGAAGCTAGCAGCGGTTGGTTCATGAGGTTTAAAGAAAGAAGCCATTTCCACAATATAAAAGTTCAAAGTCATGAAAAAGGATGAGTTTGCGTCCTTTGTAGGGATATGGATGCAGCTGGAAACCATCATTCTTAGCAAACTATCAAAAGAACAGAAAACCAAACACAGAATGTTCTCACTCATAGGTGGGAACTGAACAATGAGATCACCTGGACTTAGGAAGGGGAACATCACACACCGGGGCCTATCATGGAGAGGGGGGGAGGGGGGAGGGATTGCATTGGGAGTTATACCTGATATAAATGATGAATTGATGGGTGCTGACGAGTTGATGGGTGCAGCACACCAACATGGCACAAGTATACATATGTAACAAACCTGCACGCTATGCACATGTACCCTAGAACTTAAAGTATAATAAAAAATTAAAAATAAATAAATAAATAAATAAATAGTTCAAAGTGAAGCAGCAAGTGCTGATGTAGAAGCTGCAGCAAATTATCCAGAAGATCTAGCTAAGATAATTGATGGTGTCTACACTAAATAACAGATCTTCAATGCAAATGAAGCAAACTGCTTTCGGAAGAAGGTGCCATCTAGGACTTTCACAGATACAGAGGATAAGTCAATGTCTGGCTTCAAAGCTTCAAAGTATAGAATGACTCTTCAGTTAGGGTCGAATGCAGCTGGTATCTTGAAGTTGAAGACAGCGCTCATTGACCATTCTGAAGATCCTAGGGCCCTTAAGAATTATGTGAAATCAATTCTGTCTGTGCTATATAAATGGAACAACAAAGCCTGGATGACAGCGCATCTGTTTTCAGCCTGGCTTGATGAATATTTTAAGCTCACTGTTGAGGCCTACTGCTCAGAAAAAAAGATCCCTTTCAAAATATTACTGCTTATTGAAAATGCACCTGGTCATCCAAGAGCTCTGATGGAGATGTACAAGGAGATTCATGTTTTCATGCCTGCTAACATAATACTGATTTTTCAACCTATGAATCAAGGAGTAATTTTGAATTTTAAATATTATTATTTAAGAAATACATTTTGTAAGGCTATAACTGCCATAAATAGTGATTCCTCTTATTGATCTGGGAAAAGTTAAGTGAAAACTTTCTGGACAGGATTCCAGAAGTTGGAATTGGAAGAAGTTGATTTCAAGCCTCATCGATGACTTTGAGGGCTTCAAGAGTTCAGTGCAGGAAATAACTGCAGATGTGGTGGAAATAGTAAGAGAACTAGGATTGGAAGTAGAGGTTAAAGATATGACTGAATTGCTACAATCTCATGAAAAAATTAACAGATGAGCAGTTGCTTCTTATGGATGAGCAAAGAAAGCGGTTTCTTGAGATGGAATCTAGTCCTGGTGAAGATGCTGTGAACATTGTTGAAATGACAACAAGGGATTCAGAATATCCCATGAACTTAGCTGATAAAGCAGTGGCAGGATTTGAGAGGATCGACTCCAGTTTTGAAAGAAGTTATATTGTGGGTAAAATGCTATCAAACACACTGCAAGCTGCAAAGAAATCTTTCATGTAAGGAAGAGTCAATCAAAGTGGCAAAGTTCATTGTCCTATTTTAAGAAATTGCCGCAGCCACCCCAAACTTCAGCAACCACCACTCTGATCAGTCACCAATTGTCAACACCGAGGCAAGACCCTCCACCAGCAAAAAGGTTGTGACTCTCTGAAAATTCAGGTGATGATTAGCATTCTTTTAGCAATACACTATTTTAAAATTAAGGTGTATACATTATTTTTAGACCTAATGCTGTCGCACACTTAATACACAACTGTATCATGTAAACATAATTTTACATGTACTGGGAAACCAAAAATTCACATGACTCACTTTATTATGACATTCATTTTGTTGTGGTGGTCTGGAACTAAACCTGCAATAATTCTGGGGTATCCTTGTGTTGATTTAAGGACAGTTATTTATAGGGTGAACACCAGAGAGCACGCACTGTGGAGGAGGTTTTCAATAATCAAATTAAAAATAAAGGTGATATTTTAAGCTGTATCTTTATTTTTTGCTTTATTTCTCAATTTCTTCAGATCCAGGCAGGGATCTATTTGTGGGAGACCTCCTCAGAAAGCCCAGTAGTATGCAATCACCTAGACTTAAATGTATATATAGAGAGACCAAAAATGTACAGAACTATGAGGAGAAATCCATAATCCTATGAGAAAAGATAGAATAGTATAGGCAATAAGATCGGTGTAAGTGAAAGAATACAAAACTTGGCTCCCAATTATTAGAGAATATACATTCTTTCAAGCATTCTGGAATATTTGTAAAATTTTACCATGTACTAACCATAAAGCAAGTTTCAAAAAATACCAAAAAATCCCAGTTCATATAATTAGACCAGATTATACAAGCACAATACACAATTAATTTCATAGGTATGACATTAATAATAAAAAATAGACAAAGCATTCTACCTTCCTACATTTGGACAATATAGACACACTTCTATAAAATTCCTAGTTCAACAAAGAAGTCATAATGGGTGTTAGAAAGCATTTATAATAATAACAGTGAAAACAGTAGCAATCAAACCTGTGACACATAGCTACAACGAGAGCTAAAGGATTTGAATCAAATCCAGTAAGTGAATATTTATACAATTTGATTATATATGTGGGAAAATATAAAAGATTTCTTTTTTATACCTTACCAAAAAATAAATTCAGGAATAAAGACCTGAATGTAAAAAGTAAAACTCTCAATGTTTTGCACAAAAATATATGCAATATTTTATAAACTTGGGATGGGGAAGAAGTCATTAGACAATACATAAAAAGTTTAAATTATGAAGGAAAAGATTGTTAAATTTGGTTGTATTAAAATGTAAAATTCCTATACAATAGAAAACTCCATAGGCCAAGTTAAAAGACCAGCCACAAACAGAGAGGAGAAATTTGTGGTGTAGAGGGCAGGTAAAAGATTAATGTCCAGAATACGTAAAGAATTACAAGTCAGGGCCGGGAGCGGTGGCTCGAGCCTGTAATCCCAGCACTTTGGGAGGCCGAGACGGGCGGATCACAAGGTCAGGAGATCGAGACCATCCTGGTGAACACGGTGAAACCCCGTCTCTGCTAAAAAATACAAAAACTAGCCGGGCGAGGTGGCGGGCGCCTGTAGTCCCAGCTACTCAGGAGGCTGAGGCAGGAGAATGGCGTAAACCCAGGAGGCGGAGCTTACAGTGAGCTGAGATCCGGCCACTGCACAGCCTGGGCGACAGAGCGAGACTCCGTCTCAAAAAAAAAAAAAAAAGATTACAAGTCAGTAAGAAAAGGACAACCCAAAAGAAAAACAAACAAGGATATTTCTGAACAATTCACAGAACAGGAAACCCGAGTGGATTATAGAATGATTTTACCTGTGTTAGTAATTAGCTAAAAGATAATTGAAATTGCATAGCTATCAGTTTAGAAAAATAATTAGTCTGATTACATCAAGTGTTGGCAAGAACATGGATAAATCAGGTGTGAGTTCTTGCTGATGGTAGTCTATATCAGTGTAATCAATTTGGAGACAGCTTAGCAATGCTTGGTAAAGGTGAAGCTACACAACCTTCTGACCCAGTAATTCCCTTCCAGGAATCTCCTTGAGAACCTCTTGCACAAGTGCCCAGAAAGACATGTACAAGCATGTCTAAGGCAGCTTTGTTAGTAACAGTAAAACATTACAAATAACCCTCGCCTATCTTAGGGAAATGTCCACAGTTTTACCCATGGCAAGCCTGGAGGCAGCGGGAGAACCAGCACTGACACGCTGCAGGTGCTTGAAGAGAATTAGGGCACACCAGGAGGGAGTGTGTTTGAAGAATGAATGGGTGTTTGAATGACAGTAAAAAAGACAAGAAAAAACAAATATGGAAATGTCAGCCAAGGCAGAGGATGAGCAAAGGTGTAAAGCCTGGAGCCAGCCTGGCACCTGAGGAGGCTGGCAGTGCTGCTGCGGCAGAAATGGGAGGGGTCGTGATGCTATAGGGGTGACAGGGCAAGATGGAGGATGGAGGCGGGAAAGGTGACAGAGGCTAAAGAATGACTGTTGTGTAGAGAAGTTGAGACCTCAAACCTGCAGTCCAGTAATTTCATAAGTTTTGGGTTTTATGATGCCTTTGTGCTTTTAAAAATTATTGGGGACCCAAAGGATTTTGTGTTCATGTGTGTTATATAGATATTTATTATATTCAAAATTAAAACCAGGAATATTAAGTATTTTGTTATTTATTTAAAGTAATAGTAATAAGGCCATAACATGTCAATATAGATAACATCTTTGTATTGTCCAAGACAAAAAAATACATAAGAGACATCTGGTTTACTAGAAGATAGCTGGATTTCAATTTTTTACAATATGTTGTTTTGGTTGAAGTGTATGAAGAAAAGCTTGCCTCACATAGATAGCTGGAAAGGGGAGAAGCCTTTTTAGATCATTATGGATATTCCTTGATACCATACTAAAACTGGATAACTGGTAGTTTCTCAAAAGTTGGTTGCAATGTGGAATCTGAAGAAATATTAACAAACATTTCAAACTCTGTTACATTAAAATCCATTGGCCCATCTTGCACCTGAATAGACTTTTTTATGTGTGCATGATTTTGTAATATCCACCATTGGTTATTTGGAAGATATTGGCTGAGTTATGTAAATCTTCCAAATGTTGATGCATCTCATTATACAAGACCCAGAACAGACTCCACATGTTTCTTAATATCACCACTAATCTCATCAGAAAAGTCACTAAGTGTTGAAAGCTGTCATGCTCATGATGACAGATACATGGTTACCAAAATTCTAATTTTGCTTGAAAGATCACATTTATCATTGGCAACAAATACTGCTAGTTATTTTCCTTGAAGTGACAAGCTCACTTTATTAATTTTTGAGATTAAAGCTGCCAAATACCCAAGTCTGAATAATCACAGTCTGTCTGTCAGTCATGCTTTCAAGTAAAAATGATGTTAGGTAGAAGAAAAGAAAGCTAGTTAGCTTGCTACTCAAATGATCACACAAATGCTTTTCCCTGAGACAACCACTGCACTTTGGTATGTAGCAAAATTGTTTATGATTACTTTGCATTTTGACTAGCAGAATATTTAAAAGATGCTCATTGAAGGGCTGAGATTTTTAAAAGTTAGTTTTTACTGCTTCATAGTGGCATTTCTAAGTGAAACTAGCTTTTTTTTTTTTCTTCTGCAAATGCATGAGGTAAAAAGAATACAAACACTAGGTTATAGTATAGTTTTGTTCTATGCCTTAATTTGTGCTGAGGCAGCTACTGATTTGCCCACTATTTCTTTTGCACCATCAGTGCAAATATCAACACAGTGAAAAGGCTAAATAATCTCCTACTCTTATTATTAAAATAGTTTTGACATCATGTACTCTCTGAAAGTGTATTGGGTTCCGCATTATACTTTGAGCACTGTTGTTAGATAAATGGAGACTATCAGGGAAAGACATGGCCAAATTTGCAATTTAGGAAGATCATTCTGTCAACAGCCTGGCTGATGAGTTGGATGGGATGTGGGAAGGAGACTATAGCAGGGTTCCAGCAGACATGATGAGGGCCCTGAAGTAGGACCCAGGCTTTGGGCATAGAGAGCATGGGGATGGGAAAAAACGATGAGTCCAAGATGACTCCCAGGTTCCCTGACTGCACAGAGGATTCACAGAGATGGGGAACTCAGGAGAAGAAGATGGGGGCTCAGCTTTGGTTAGGTTATATTGAGGTGCCGTTCATGGAGATGTGTCCACAGGCAGCTGTTTATATGGATCCCAAGATACGTGCTTGAGAACTAACATCAAGGAAAGACAAAACCTTGGAGGGTTAGTCTTGAGCCTACAACCTACTTACTGCCAATCTTTAATGAATAGGTAGAGGAAGAGGAATCTGCAAAGGAGACTGGGAAGGACCAATAAGAAAGACAGAAGGACAACCGCATATTTTGTCATGGGATGTGAGAGTCTTTCCAGAAGGTGAAGCCAAACCATGACAAATGCTACAGATACTGAAGAACTAAAAGGAGTTCATGAAAACATAAGCGCCAAGAAGCCTTCACACCAGTACATCCCCATGCCTGGAACACTGCCTGGTTCAGAGTAGGTACATGTAATTCCTGCTGAATGAACAAATGAGCCCATTGGAACTTGCCATTGAGGGCACTGGTGACTGTTGTCATAGTGGCTTTGTGGAGTGTAGACATAAGCCTGGCATTGTCTATGAAAAAAATACATGAAAGGAGAGGTGAGTGTACATTTTTTAGGAACTTAGTTTTCAAAGGAAGGGAAGAGACAAAGAGAGATCTTGCAAGCATAAAAAGATGAGGATGGCTTATATTTAGTTAGACTGTTGTGTTTTTTTAAGAATGAGAGATTTTTAAGCATGTTTTATAGGCACTGGGGAAGGAGCAAGTAGAAAGAGAAAAGTTGACAATTAATGGTAAATTACAATCCTTTTATTCACAGCTCCCTGTCTCCTCAACCTCCTTAGTCCCTAAAGCTACAAATGGCTTGGAGAGAGATTCTCCCTGACACAACGTGTACTTTGGGCAAACTTTTGCCTGCGCTGCTCATCCACAAGGAAAGCACTACTGAGAAATTATGCCCCCTCCTGTCCCCTTCTGTCCTAGCACTGGACTGTCATTTATCTCAGCCTTTCATGACCCGGCATTTTTAAGTGAAACTAGCTTTATTTTCTGGTAAATGCATGAGGACTTCAAGGCATCACACCCCAGATGTAGCTCCAGAAGTTCCAGAGTCTGCCATGCTGAGTCCAGCCATATGCACGACTTTGAGCTCTTCAGAAGTGCCACCTCTCCCTCACCTCCCATCTTCCTTGCCTGGAGCAGTCTTCCTCTGCATGTCTAGCTGGCTAACTGCTCCTCACCCTTGAGCTCCCTCCCCTGAGCTACCTCTATCATAGTACGCATCACACTAGACTGCAAATTCCTCTTCGCAACCTTTCTTCCCCTGCTAATCTAGAAGCTCTGTGAAGAGAGGTACCAAATCTTGCTCTCTGTGCATCCCCAGTAACCAACACATAGTAAGGTTGGCTAAATGCATATATTCCAAATCCCCTTTCATCCTAACTCTCTTCATGGACAAAGAAGACCTGGGCAGGGCAATAGGCTCAGAAATGGAATCCAGAGCATCATCTCAGGATACATTGTTTCTCTGTAGAGTCTAATTTTCTCTGGCTGCTGACTGAGGGTACACACAGCCTGCAGACTTGGAGGCAGTGAAGACTATATCATAATAACCATCTATTAAACTTCAAAGGGAGAAAAGTTAAAAACATGATGGAACTAATTGCTGGCTGCCACAAATTGGTTTCTGGGCATTATAAATGTTTAATAATTGGCCTAGATACCACTGCCATAGGTCGCTGCCATTTACAACTACAGAGAGACGCGAAGATAACCAATACAGACTGTGGCCTCAGCAGTCACAGCTCCACAGCCGCAAGGGAAGAAATGTACCTCTTTTGAGCATTTGACATATTTATCTGTCACAAAGTAGCCAAAAATGACTCCTGTCTTAACAATTACATAACCTAAAGACATGGCACCCAGGTGAAACAAACCAAACTTCACAGACTACCCTGGCTAGGAGTCGGGATGCCTGGAGGTCAGATCGAGGTCAGATCAGGCTCTGAAGTAACCAGCCCTGTGCTCACAGGCCAGTTTGCCTATTTTGAGTACTCAGTGAGTCCTGATAGAATATAGCTCTCCGTGGGATCCATACCATGAATTCAACTCACCTGAGATGGAAAATATTCAAAAAATTGCATCTGTACTGAACATATGCAGACTCTTTTTTCTTGTCATTTTCCCTCAACAAAAAGGTATAAAGATTTATATAGCATTACATCGTATTGGATATTATAAGTAACCTAGAGATGATGTAAAGTATATGGAGGAAGTGCATAGGTTATATGCAAACACTGTGCCATTTTATATCAGGGACTTGGGCATCTGTGGATTTTGGCATCCCTGGAAGGTGCTAAAATGAATCCTCTAGGGCTACCAAGGGATAACGGTACTTGGGCTCATAAACTCACTTATTGATTTAATCAGTCCAGATTTATTAAATACCTACCACATTCCTGGCACAATACTAGGTACTGGGGTTACCTTGAGATTCCAGTCCACCGTGAGGCTCATGCCGAAGAACACGATGTGGCGATGCTGTTGAGGTGTGCATGGGTGCTGTCAGGGGAGGTACAGAAGGAGTAACTAAAACTCAGCAGAGAGAAAACACGTGAAGCCTCAAGAAGGAGCGATCTTTTAATTGGGCTTTAAATGATAAATGTAAGTTTGTCGGGCATGGAAGCAGGAAATGCCATTCAAAATAACAGGAACAGGGTGTCAAAAATACACGAAAAAGAAACGTTTAGAGAATGGTGAGTGTTAGGTGGGCGTAATTAGAGGAGAGGAACCTGTTAGGTTCAGTTAGTGAGGTCTGGGAGGTGTCTGGGTACTCTCTTGTAGGCAATAGGCAGTGGTACTCACACTTTACCACATACCAGCAATACCCAGAGGGCTTGCTAAAACACAGATTGCTGGGCCCCTCTCCCATAGTTTCTGATTTAGCAGCACTGGGGCAGGGCCTGAGGACTGGCATTTCTATTAGGCTCCCAGGTGATGCTGCTTTGGCAGTCCTGGGACCACACCCAGAGAGCCACGGTGCTAGGGAGTCCTCCCTTCTGATGCTTATATGTCTGAATCTGTTGAAGCAAGCATTTGGCACCACATAGAACAGGTTGGAAGGGGACAGGCTGAAGGTAGAACGGCATCCAGGAGGCTTGAAGAGGATCCTAGAAACAAAACTCCTGCCAACTTTCGCAACTCAAGAGTCCCTGACTCATCTTAAGTCCTAATGTTTGTTTCTTTTATTTAGCCTGTTACTGGTACCTGAAATCTTTACTAATAGCTTTTCTCATTTAGATTATGAATTGCAAATACCTCTTGTAGGGGCCACACATGAAACTGCAATCAGGGCTTTACTATAGAGTGATAATTTAATTATAAGAACCTTTCATGCAGAGCTGGATGAGAGGATGGTCATTTCTAATCCACTGGGAGGGCAGATTCACTCCTGGCTGTACTGTATCCTGATGGCACACTGTTACCCAAGTCACTTTCACCTTCCCGTCTCAGTCTCAGTCTACTCTTTGGTACAATTGTGGATAATAACAACACCTGCCACAGTGAGAAAACGTGTGTAAGAGCTTCTGGAATATATCAAGTGCTAAATAGAAATGCTAACATATATGCACATAAACGCATATATTCTTTCGGTACTTCTTTTAGCATATTGAAAACTTCAGAAGACTCTTAATGAATCTAAGGTTTGTCAGGACTGTTGGGTTGTTTCTTTGTGTATGAGAGAGATGCACAGAGAGACACAGAAAGACAGAGTAAGACAGAGAGAGCAGGAGAGGTAGGAAAGGAGTGAGATAGAATATGTCAGAGTGAAAGGCGGAGGCTGATGTTCATTCTAATTTTACCATTGGCTTTTTGGTCTGTATTTACAATAAGTTTTCACAAGACTTCTAAGTCTTGTGACCCGAATTTAGAAACAGACCAGGATTTAGAAACCTTACAGGTAGGGATTTTTCCCTGTTATCAAATAGAAAAAAAAATCCTTCCTTGGTTCTTTAGGGACTTCCTAGGTTCTCTGTGGATATTTGCACTGTTTTCCACAAACCCCCAAAACAAGCAATATTGATCAGGCCCAGACTGAATGCACCTAATCCCTTTAAACAAATACATGTCTAGCCAGTTCTGGGAAACCTTTTCTTAATCTTGGTGTAATTCTCCACCTCCAGGATATTGACAAGCCAGTTTAAAGGGCTCCTCTAACTAAATGTGATTGATGTTTTCCTTTCATTGGGAAGGGGTGCACAGAGGATGTAACATGTTATTCTGGAGTACCTTGGCAGGTGCACCTTGGAACGGCAAGCTATCAGCTCACCCACAAGTGAATGATTCCCCGGGTGGCATGGTTAATTGCAGCAGCTTCACCATGGTAAAAGACAAACAATGCCCTTTCTGTCTTGTCCCAAGGAAAAGAAAGACAACATCTACCAATTTGTAAGAGGTTAATTTCCTAATTACCCCATGAAGTTTGTTATTTCTAGTGGGTCCTTAAATCAGGCTGAGAAGAGTGAAATGGGATCCTTCCTTTCGAGATGAAAAGCGTTATTGACAGCATTAGGTTTTCGCAGTGTCTCCCTCTACAGCTGAAGGAAGAATCTGCTCGTCTCCATGGCAGTAGTCCTGGAGGCGCAGCAGCAGCACAGCATGTGCAGGAGAAGGTCCCGAATGGAAAGGCTGGGGCTGGTGGGCTTCCGCTTGGTCAC
>NC_044567.1:37301957-37344869 GCF_007565055.1 Rhinopithecus roxellana
TTCCCCATCAGAAGCCTACAAGCCAGAAGAAATTTAGGAGCAATACATCATTCTTAAAGAAAAAAGAAATTGAACCCAGAATTTTGTATCCAGTCAAACTAGGCTTCATAAGTGAAGAAAATCCTTTTCAGACAAGGAAATGCTAAAAGGAATGTATATATTACTAGATTGCCTTATGATCCTTCTGAAGAAGCACTAGAATATGGAAAGGAAAGACCATACCAGTCACTAGAAAAACACACTTTACCACAGAGCAGTGACACGATAAAGCAACCACTAAACATACCACACTAATAACCAGCTAACATCATGATAAGAGGATCAAATACACAACATATCAATACAGCTTTGAATGTAAATGGGCAAGTGACCCATTAAAAGGTACAGAGTGCAAGCTGGATTAAAGACCAGGAGCCATTGTTATGCTGTTGGAAGAGACCCATCTCACATACAATGACATCCATAATATCAAAATAAAGAGATAGAGGAAAATCTACCAAGCAAATGGAAACAGAAAAAAGCGAAAGTCACAATCCTAATTTCAGAAAAAACAGACTTTAAACCCACAAAAACAGAAAAACAAAGAAGGGGCATTCCTAATGTTCAAAGGTTCAATCAAAAGAGCTACTATCCAAATCATATATGCACCCAACCAGTAGCACATAGATTCATAGCAAGTTCCTGGGAGACCTTTGAAGAGACTTGACCACCAACCATGATACTTAGACTTAGACACAATAAGATTTTAACACCCCACTGACAGTATACACAGATCATGGAGGCAGAAAATTAGCAAGATATTTAGGACCTCAACTCAGCACTCAGCACTGGATCAGATGAACATGATAGACATCTACAGAACTCTTCACACCAAAACAACAGAATATTTGTTCTTCTCATCACCACATGGCACATGTTCTAAAATCCATCACATGATCACACATAAAACACTACTTACCAAATGCAACAAAAGAAAAAAAAAAAACTGAAATAGTTACAACCAATCTCTTGGACCATGGCACAATCAAATTTGAAATCAAGACTAAGAAAGTCACTCAAAACCATACAATTACATGGAAATTGAATAACCTGCTCCTGATTGACTTTTGGGTAAATAATGAAATTCAGGCAGAAATTAAGAATTTCTTCGAAACTAATAAGAACAAAGATACAACACACCAGAACCTCTGGGACATAGCTAAGGCAATGTTAAGAGGGAAACTATAGCACTAGATGCTCACATCAAAAGCTAAAAAGAGCCTAAGTTAACAACCTATCATCACAACTAAAATAACTAAAGAACCAAGAGAAAGCCAACCCCAAAGCTAGCAGAGAACAACAAATAACTGAAATCAGAGCTGAACTGAAGGAGATTGAGACATGAAAAAACCATTGAAAATATCAACAAATCCAGGAGTTGGTTTTTGAAAAACATTAATACAATAGATAGACTTTTAGCTAGACAAATAAAGGAGAAAAGAGAGAAGACACAAATAAACACAATTACGAATGACATAGGGATATTACCACTGACCCCACAGAAATACGAATAACCATCAGGTAATACTCATAACTCTCTATGCACACAAACTAGAAATCTAGAAGAAATGGATAAATTCCTGGACATATACATCCTCCCAAGACTGAGCCAGGAAGAAACTGAATCCCTGAGAAAACCAACAATGAGCTTTGAAATTGAATCAGTAATAAAAAGCCTACCAATCAAAAAAAAGCCCAGGAACAGACAAAGTCACAGCAGTAACAGCAGAATTCTCCCAGATGTACAAATAACTGGTACCATTCCTGCTGAAACTATTCCCAAAAAGTGTGGAAAAAGGGCTCCTCTCTAACTCATTCTACAAGGCCATCATCCTAATACCCAAATCTGGAAGAGATACAACAACAACAACAACAAAACTTCTGACCAATATCCCTGATGAATATCAATGCAAAAATCTTCAACAAAATACTGGCAACCCAAATCCAATAGCACATCAAAATGCTTATTCACCACAATCAACTAGGCCTTATCCCTGGGATGCAAAGTTGATCTAATATATACAAATCAATAAACATGATTTATCACATAAACAGAACTAAAGACAAAAACTGTATGATTATCTCAATGGATACAAAAAAGGCTTTCAGTAAAATTCAACACCCTTCCTGTTAAAAACTCTCTATAAACTAGGTGTTGATGGAACATACCTCAAAATCATAAGAGCCATCTATAACAAACCCACAGACAACATCACACTGTATGGGCAAAAGCTGGAAGCATTCCCCTTGAAAACCAGTATGAGACAAAGATGCCCTCTCTCATCACTCCTATTCAACATATTATTGGAAGTCCTGGCCAGAACAATCAGGAAAGAGAAAAAAATAAAGGCATCCAAATAGAAAGAGAGGAAGTCAAACTATCCCTATTTGCAGATAGTATGACCTGTATCTAGAAAATCCCATAGTCTCAGCCCAAAAGCTCCTTAAGCTGACTCAGGATACAAAATCAATGTACAAAAATCACCAGCATTGCTATTCGCCAACAACTGTCAAGCCAAGAGCCAAATCAGGAACACAATCACATGCACAATTGCCACAGAAAGAATAAAATACAGCCAAGATGGTCAAATAGAAACAGCTCAGATATGCAGCTCCCAGAGAGATGGATGCAAAAGGCAAGTGAATTTTGCATTTCCAACTGAGGTACAAAGTTCCTATCATTGGGACTGACTAGGTGGGTGGCACAATCCACAGAGAGCAAAGAAAAGCAGGATAGTGTGTCACATCACCTGGGAGCTGCACGGGGCAAAGGGATCTCCCTCCCCCAGCCAAGAGAAGTGGTGAGGGACTTTGATGCCCGCCAGGGGTGCCACACTTTTCCTACAGATTTTTGAAATCCATGAATCAGAAGATTCCTTCATGAGCCTACAACATCAGGGCCTCGGGTCTCAAGCACAAAACTAGACAGACCAATGACAGCTGCTACCGTCAGTGGCTGTTCAGGCAGGCACTGAGCTGCAGGAGTTTTTACATACTCCAGTGGTGCCTGGAACTCCAATGAGGCAGGAGAACTGTCCATCCTGTGGAAAGGGGGCTGAAGATAGGGAGCCAAATGGTCTCACTTATTGGGTCCCACTCCTACAGAAGCCCTCAAGCTAAGACCCACTGGCTTGAAATCCCCACTACCAGTAAGCCATCTGGAGTCTGCCTAAGATGACCAAGTTCTAAGGGGGAGGAGCAAACACCATTACTTTGGCTCTAGTTGGTAGTTTTCTCCTCCCAGTGTTAAGGATACTAGGAGGTTTGAACTGGGCAGTATTCCCCACAGTGCAGCAAAGTGAATGTGGCAGATCATGGCCAGATCACTTCCTTAGGTGGGAGCTGGATCCATCCCTCCTCACTAGATAAGGCCTCTCTGTAGGAATTTCAGCAGGTCCCATCAGGGGCTTACAGACAGAACTCTCATGTACCTGGGACAGAGCACCTGGGGGGAGGGGCAGCAAAAGTCTCAGGTTCAGGGGACTTAATCTTTCTGGCTTGCTGGCTCTGAAGAGACCAGTTGATCCAGATAAGGGGGATTCCCCCAGCACAGAACACTAGCTCCACTAAGGGGGAGTCAGATGTCCTTCTTAAGTGGTTCCCTGATCCCATATCTCCTTACTAGGTGAGACTTCCCAACGGGGGTCACCAGATACCTCATACAGGAGATTTCAGGCTGGCATCAGGTTGGTGTCCCTCTGGGATGAAGCTTCCAGAGGAATGAGCAGGCAGCAATATTTGCTGTTCTGCAGTCTCCACTGGTGATTCTCAGGCACAGTCTGAAGCAGACCTCCAGCAAACTGCAGCAGACCTGAAGAAGAGGGGCCTGACTGTTAGAAGAAAAACAAACAAATAGAAAGCAACAACAACAACAACATCAACAAAAAAGATCCTACAAAAACCTTATCCAAAGGTCAGCAGCCTCATAGATTAAAGGTAGATAAATCCATGAAATTAAGAAAAAACCAACACAAAAACACTGAAAATATCAAAAGCCAGAATGCATCTTCTCTTCCAAATGACCACAGCACTTCTCCAGCAAGGGCACAGAATGGGCTGGAAGCTGAGATGGATGAACTGACAGAAGTAGGCTTCAGAAAGTGGGTAATAACTAATTTCACTGAACTAAAGGAGCATGTTCCAACCCAATGCATAGATGCTAAGAACCATGAAAAAAGATTACAGGAGCTGTTAACTAGAATAACCAGTTTAGAGAGGAACATAAATGACATGATGGGCAGAAATCAAGAAGGCCTTTGAAACCAATGAGAAATCTCTGGGAGACAGCTAAAGCAGTGTTAAGAGGGAAATTATAGCACTAAGCACCCACATCAAAAAGCTAGAAAGATCTCAGATCAACATCCTAACACCACAGGTGAAAGAACTAGTGAGCCAAGAGCAAACAAACCCCAGAGTTAATAGAAGACAATAAAAACACAAGCTCAGAGCAGAACTGAAGGAGACAGAGACATGAAAAGCCCTTCAAAAAAAATCAATGAATCCAGGAGCTGTTTTTTTTTGGGGGGGGGGGGAATCAACAAAATAGATAGACCACTAGCAAGACTAACAAAGAAGAAAAGAGAAGATTTAAATAAGCACAATAAGAAATAATACAGGGAATATCACCACTGGTCCCAAACAAAGACAAACAACCATTAGAAAATACTATAAATACCTCTATGCAAATAAACTGGAAAATCTAGAAGAAATCGATAAATTCCTAGACATATACAACCTCCCAAGACTGAACCAGGAAGAAGTTGAATCCCTGAATAGAACAATAGCAAGTTCTAAAATTGAGGCAGTAATAAATATCCTACCAATCGAAAAAGTCCAAGTCCAGATGGACTTACAGCTGAATTCTACCAGAGGTAAAAGAAGGAGCTGGTTCCATTTATTCTGAAACTATTTAAAACAATTGAAAAGTGTTCCTATTTCTCCACATCCTCTCCAACACCTGTTGTTTCCTGACTTCTTAATGATTGCCATTCTAACTGGTGTGAGATGGTATCTCATTGTGGTTTTGATTTGCATTTCTCTGATGGCGAGTGATGATGAGCATTTTTTCATGTGTCTGTTGGCTGTATGAATATCTTCTTTTGAGAAATGTCTGTTCATATCCTTTCCCCACTTTTTGATGGGGTTGTTTGTTTTTTTCTCGTATATTTGTTTGAGTTCTTTGTAGATTCTGGATATTAGCCCTTTGTCAGATGAGTAGGTTGCAAAAATTTTCTCCCATTCTGTAGGTTGCCTGTTCACTCTGATGGTAGTTTCTTTTGCTGTGCAAAAGCTCTTTTTTTACACTGTTGGTGGGATTTTAAACTAGTTCAACCATTATGGAAAACAGTATGGCAATTCCTCAAGGATCTAGAACTAGATGTACCATATGACCCAGCCATCCCACTACTGGGTATATACCCAAAGGATTATAAATTATTCTACTACAAAGACACATGTACACGTATGTTTATTGCGGCACTATTCACAATAGCAAAGACTTGGAATCAACCCAAATGTCCATCTGTGACAGACTGGATTAAGAAAATGTGGCACATATACACCATGGAATACTATGCAGCCATAAAAAAGGATGAGTTTGCGTCCTTTGTAGGGACATGGATGCAGCTGGAAACCATCATTCTTAGCAAACTATCACAAGAACAGAAAACCAAACACCGCATGTTCTCACTCATAGGTGGGAACTGAACAATGAGATCACTTGGACTGGGGAAGGGGAACATCACGCACTGGGGCCTCATGGGGTGGGGGGAGGGGGGAGGAGGGAGGGAATGCATTGGGGAGTTATACATGATATAAATGATGAATTGATGGGTGCTGACGAGTTGATGGGTGCAGCACACCAACATGGCATAAGTATACATATGTAAGAAACCTGCACATTATGCACATGTACCCTAGAACTTAAAGTATAATAAAAAAAAAAAAATAAGAGTAAAACAATTGAAAAGGAGGAACTTCTCCCTAACTCATTCTATAAGGCCATCATCACCCTGATACCAAAACCTGGCACAGTTACTACAAGAAAAGAAAATTCAGGGGAATATCCCTGATAAACATCAATGCAAAAATTCTCAACAAAATACTGACAACCCGCATCCAATAGCACATCAAAAAGTTTATCCATCACAGTGAAGTAGGCATTATCACTGGGATGCAAGGTTGGTTTATCACAAATCAATAAATATGATTCATCACATAAACAGAACTAAAGACAAAAACTACATGATTATCGCAATGGGTGCAAAAAAAAGTAAGGTTTCCAGTAAAATTCAATGCCCCTTCATGTTAAAAACTCTCAATAAACCAGGTATTGAAGGAACCCACTTCAAAATTATAAGAACCATCTATGACAAACCCATAACCAATATCATACTGAATGGGTAGAAGCTAGAAGCATGAAGCATTCCCCTTGGAAACAGGCACAAGACAAGGTTGCCCTGTCTCACCACTCTTATTCAACTTAGTGTTGGAAGTTCTGGCCAGGGCAATCAGGCAAGAGAAAGAAATAAAGTGTATTCAAATAAAAAGAGAGGAAGTCAAACTATCTCTCTTTGCAGATGACATGATCCTGTATCTAGAAAACCCATCAACTCAGCCCAAAAGCTTCTTAAGCTGATAAGCAACTTCAGGAAAGTCTCAGGATACAAAATCAATGTGCAGAAATCACAAGCATTCCTATACACCAACAACAGACAAGCAAAGGGTGAAATCATGAATGAACTCCCATTCACAATTGCCACACAGAGAACAAAATACCCAGGAATTTATAGCTAACAAGGGACACAAAGGACCTCTTCAAGGAGAACTGCAAACCACTGCTCAAGGAAATAAGAGAGGACACAAACAAATGGAAAAACATTCCATGCTCATGGATAGGAAGAATCAATATCATGAAAACGGTCACACTGCCCAAAGCAATTTATAGATTCAATGCTATTGCCATTACAATACCATTGGCATTCCTCACAGAATTAGAAAAAAACTATTTTAAAATACATAGGGAACCAAAAAAGAACTCATTCTACCTGGAAAATCCTAAGCAAAAAGAGCAAAGCTAGAGACATCATGCTACCCGACTTCAAATTATACTACAAGGCTACAGTAAACAAAACAGCATGGTACTGGTATAAAAAAGACATATAGGCCAATGGGACAGAATAGAGAACTCAGAAATAAGGCCACACAACTACAATTATCTGATCTTTGACAAATTTGACAAAAACAAGCAATGAAGAAAGGATTCCCTATTCAATAAGTGGTGCTGGGAGAACTGGCTAGCTATGTTGCAGAAAATTGAAACTGGATCCCTTCCTTACACCTTATACAAAAATTAACTCAAACTGGATTAAAGACTTAAATGTAAAGTCCAAAACTAGAGTAACCCTGGAAGAAAACCTAGGCAATACTATCCAGGACATAGGCACGAGCAAAAATTTCATGTTGAAAACATCAAAAGCAATTTCAACAGAAGAAAAAGTTGACAAATGGGATCTAATTAAACTGACAAGCTTCTGCATAGCAAAAGGAACTATCAACAGAGTGAATAGACAACCTACAGAATGGGAGAAAATTGTTGCAATCTACCCAAAGGTCTAATATCCAGAATCTACAAGGAACTTAAGCAAATTTACAAGAAAAAAAACAAAGAATCCCATTAAAAAGTGGGCAAAGGATATGAACAGACACTTTTCAAAAAAAGACATGATGTGGCCACAAATATATGGAAAAAAGCTCAACATCACTGATCATTAGAGAAATGCAAATCAAAACCACAATGAGATACCATCTCACGCCAGTCAGAATAATTAAAACGTCAAGAAACAACAGATGCTGGCAAGGTTGCAGGGAAGTAGGGATGCTTTTACACTGTTGGTGGGGATGTAAATTAGTTCAACCATTGTGGAAGACAGTGTAGCGATTCCCCAAAGATTTAGGACCGGAAATACCATTTGACCCAGCAATCCTATTACTGGGTGTATACCCAAAGGAATATAAATCATTCTGTTATAAAGATACATGCATACATATGTTCACTGCAACACTATTCACAATAGCAAAGGCATGGAATTAACCCAAATGCCCATCAGTGATAGACTAGATAAAGGAAATGTGCTACATATACACCATAGAATACCGTGCAGCCATAAAAAGGAATGAGATCATGTCTTTTTCAGGGACATGGATGAAGCTAGAAGCCATTGTCTTCAGCAAACTAACACAGGAACAGAAAACCACATACCACATGTTTTCACTTATAAGTGGGAGCTGAGCAATAAGATTACATGGACACAGGGAGTAGAACAAGAGTCACTGGGGCCTGTTGGGGGAGGATGGTGAAGGAGAACATTAGGGAAAAGAGCTAATGCATGCTGGGCTTAATCTAGGTGATGGGGTGGTAGGTGCTGCAAACCACCATGGCACACGTTTACCTATGTAACAAACCTGCACATCCTGCACATGTACTCCAGAATTAAAAAAAAAAAAATTAAAAAAACACCTAGGAACACAGCTAAACAAAGAGATGGAAGCACTCTATAAGCAGAAGTGCAAAACACTGCTCAAAGAAATCAGAGATGACATAAACAAATGGAAAAACATTCCATGCTCATAGATAGGAAGATTCAGTATCATTAAAATCACCATACTGCCCAAAGCAATTTATAGATTCAATGTTATCCTATTAAATTACCATTGACATTCTTCAAGAATTAGAAAAACTATTTTAAAATTCATATGGAACCAAAAAAGAGCCCGAATAGCCAAAGCAATCCTAAGCAAAAAGATAAAAGCTGAAGACATCATGATACCCAACTTCAAAGTATGCTACAGGGCTACCATAATTGAAACAGCATGGTATTGGTACCAAAACAGACACATAGACCAAAGGAACAGAATAGAGAAACCAGAAATAAGACCTCACACCTGCAATTATCTGATCTTCGATAAACCTGAAAAAACAAGCAATGGGAAAACAATTTTCTGCTCAATAAGTGATGCTGGGGTAACTGGCTAGCCATATGCAGAAGATTGAAACTGGAATGCTTCCTTACACCTCAAGGTGGATTAAAGACGTAAATGTAAGAACCAAAACTATAAAACCCTGGAAGAAAACCTAGGTAATATCATTCTGGAAATAGAAATTGGCAAAAATTTCATGTTGAAAATGCCAAAAGCAATTTCATCAAAAGCAAACATTGACAAATGGAATCTAATTAAACTAAACAGCTTCTACACAGCAAAAGAAACTATTGACAGAACAGACAACATATAGAATGGGAGAAAATATTTGCAAACTAGGCATCTGACTAAGGTCTAATATCCAGGATCTATAAGGAACTTAAACAGATTTACAAAAAAAAAAAAAAAAAAAAAAACATTAAAAAGTGGGCAAAGGACATGAGCAGACACTTTTCAAAAGAAGATATGCATGTGGCCAACAATCATATGAAAACATGCACAACATAAGTGATCATTAGAGAAATGCAAATCAAAACCACAATGAGATACCATCTCACACCAGTCAGAATGCCTACCATTTAAAAGTGAAAAATAACAGATGCTGGCAAGGTTGTGGAGAAAGAGGAAAGCTTATACACTGTTTTTTTTTTTTTTTTTTTTTTTTTTTTTTAATTTATTGCTTATACACTGTTGGTGGGAGTGTAAATTAGTTCAACCATTGTGGAAGACAATGTGGCAATTCCTCAAAGACCTAAAGACAGAAATACTATTTGACCCTGCAATCCCATTACTGAGTATATCCCCTAAGGAATATAAATCATCCTATCATAAAGACACATGTACACATATGTTCACTGCAGCACTATTCACAATAGCAAAGATAGCATCAACCTAAATGCCCATCTACTGTAGACTGGATAAAGAAAATGTGGTACATATATACCATGGAATACTACACAACCATTAAAAAACAAAAAACAAAAAACAAGATATTGTCCTTTCCAGGGATGTGTATGGAGCTGGAGGCCATTTTCCTTAGCAAACTGTGCAGGAACAGATGACCGTATACCACATGTTCTCACTTATAAGTGGGAGCTGAACACTGAGAACGCATGGACACACAGAGGGGCAGGTATTAAGCCTAGTTACCCATTAGTTATTTTTCCTGACCCTTTCCCTCCTCCCACCCTCCATCCTCCAACAGGCCCCAGTTTGTGTTGCTCCCTTCTATGTGTCCGTGTGTTCTCATCATTTAACTCCCACTTGTAAGTGAGAACATGCAGTATTTGGTCATCTGTTCCTACGTTAGTTTGCTAAGAATAATGGCCTACAGTTCTATCCACATCCCTGCAAAGGACATGATTTTGTTCTTTTTCATGACTGCATAGAATTCCATGGTGTATCTATATCACATTTTCGTCACCCAGTCTACAGTTGATGGGCATTTAGGTTGATTCCATGTCTTTGCTATTGTGAATTATACTGCAATATTTCATTAATTTTCACATTTTATTATTTCCTTTCTTCTATTCACTTTTGGTTTACACCTTTTTCCATTTAGCAAGCATTTAAAGCTAGTGTTTTGGAAGCACTGCTTCAGGGACATCACAAAAACTTTCATATGCTATGTTTTTATTTTTATCTTTATTTAGTTAAAAAATGTTTCTAGTTTCCCTTGTGATTTTTTTGACTTATGGGTTATTTAGAAGTATGTTATTTAATTTTTAAATATTTGGGAAATTTTCCAAATATATTTTTAACGTTGAATTATAATTGTAATTATACAGAAAATCAGAGAACACAACTTTAGTTCTTTTAAATGTATTTAGAATTGTTGCTGGGTGTGGTGGCTCATCGCTGCAATCCCAGCACTTTGGGAGGCCAAGGTGGGTGGATCACATGAGGTCAGGAGTTTGAGACCAGCCTGGCCAACATGGTGAAACCCCATCTCTACTAAAAATAAAAAAATAAGCCAGGTGTGGTGGTGCACACCTGTAATCCCAGCTACTTGGAAGGCTAAGGCATAAGAATTGCTTGAACCCAGGAGGTGGAGGTTGCAGTGAGCCAAGATAGCACCACTGCACTCCAGCCTGGGTGACAGAGCTGGAGAGACTGTCTCAAAACAAAAAGAAAAAAAAGAATTGTTTTATTGTTAAGCAATATGATTTATCTTAATGAATATTTCTCATATGCTTGAAAAGAATGGGTATTCTGCCATTGTTACATATATTGTTTGAAAAATGTCTATCAGGTTAAATTAACTGATAAGATTTTCAAGGCTTCTATATTTTTAGTGACTTTCTATTTACTTGTACTATCAATTACTGAGAGAAGAGTTTTACAATCTCCAACCATAATTGTGGATTTATTTATTCCTCTTTTCAGCCTCTCAGATTTTGCTTAAAGCTTTTTGAAACTCTGTCATTAGGTGCATAGACACTTAGAATTATGTCTTGTTGTATTAATTTACCCCATTTAGTATTATAAAACATTTCTCTTTTTCCCTGGTAATATTTCTGTTCTGAAATCTACCTTTCCTGTTATTAAGATAGCCACCCTAGCACTCTTATGATTAGTGTTTGCATGGTATATATCTTTCCATCTTTTGACTTTTAACTTCTTTTTCATTATACTTGAAGTACATTATTTGTAGGTAACATAGCTGGGTCTTGAAATTTTAATAAGTCTTATAACCTGTGTGTTATTTGAACAGTCCAGACCTTTGGTCCATGGGGCCACAGGGAAGGAAGGGCGCAAGTGTCTGTTGATTCTGCACTGGCTCATATTCCCCAGTCTGCACATTTCTAGCACTTGCTTTTGATCCTGAGACTTTCTCAACACATGTAATAGCCAGGTGCATAATCCAATCTGCCCTAATGACCGATTTTTCTTTTCCTGGATACACTGGGCTTTAGAGGCCCTGGGAAGCATTAGCTATGGATTGCCAGCTGAGCGCATTCTTGTATCTATCTGGTGCTGAGAAAGAGACAACAGCCTAGGATTCTCAAGGCTAAGAGAGGTTCTGCTTCTGGCCAGCTGTGGGCCCCCCAGCAAGTTTTTGAAGTTCTAGTTGTCGCTGTCCTCAATGGACAGTCCTCAATGTAAAATGAGGAGGTTGCACCAAAGAGCCCCTAAAGCCCCTCCCACCTCTAATCTCCTATGGGACTGTCCATTCTTAAGTATCATTATAGACACACAGCAGGGAACATAAACTAGACAAATTCTGAGCAACAGCTAAGAAAAGTACTACAGACCCTCCAGAGTGGGAGTATAAACTGGACTTCATCTGCCCCATTGCAACCTAGGCTTCCATTTCCTTGTGATTTGGCTCAATAGCATCTGTGACAAGGTAGCTTAAAGTTGACACCAGTGCATCTCTAAAGATTGGATGCGTTGGGCTCAGAATCCCATATATCCTTTTTTTTTCTCACCCTGTACTACTCTTACCCAACTAGAATTATGCATGCCCTTGTTGAAAACAGCCCTAGCAAAGTAAATCTAGGCTCCTTAGGCCAGGACTAAGGCCCCTTGAAGAAGTCAAATTATCTAAGAAACTCTGGAGATGCGCTGTCCAATATGCAAGCCGCTAGTTCATGTCTACTGAACTCTTGAATTGTGGCTAGTATTAATGGAGATGTGCTGTAAGCATGAAATGCACACCAGATTTATAAGACTTCAATGAAAAAATATATTAAAACCTCATTAATAGTAAGAGATTATTTTTATATTGATTATATAGTATAATCAATATAAAATATATATTGATAATATAGTATAATCAATAGAAAATATATATATAGTATAATCAATAGAAAATATATAGATATATAGTATAACATAGATTATACTATATATTATATAATATATAATATATTCTCATTTCAATATAAAAATAATCTCTTACTATTAATGAGGTTTTAATATATTATATTAATATATGTATTTAATATACATTATATATTATATATAATTTTTATGTGATACATATCATATAACATTATATATTAATATATAATATGTATTATATAATATTACAATATATAATATATTATATAATTTATATTATAATAATATATAATAATATATAATGTATCATATTATATGCAATATATTATATATTAATATTATAATATGAAATATATATTATGAAATATGTTTTGTAACATATTTTAATGTTATATTTTATTTAACCCAATATATATATATATTATGTTATATTATATAGTATATATTATATTGTATATTGTATATTATATAAATATTATTATATAATATAATGTAGATATTATATATAATGTGCTATATATTATAATACATAATGTATTATATAATATATAATATCATTATATATATATATAATATATATAGTATATATAATACAATATATTACATATTTTATATAACATAATTATATGCTCTATACTATATATTTATATAATAATATTGGGTTTTATATATAAATTATATATACTTATATATTATTATACATATAAATATTATATATTCTAATATATACAATAAAATACATAATGTATACAATAAAATACACAATGTATTATATATTATATATGTTATGTATTACAATATATTATAAAATATAATATAAAATATAATATAATATAATATTGGTTTAAATAAAATATACCATTAAATTTCACTAAATTGATTTCTCCTCTTTGTACCTTTTAATGAATCTAGTAGAAATTTTAAGTTTATGAATATGGCACCATTGATCTCTATTGGACAGCACTGCTATTTAGAGTATCAAAATTTGGTATCTTTTGTGATAATAATAAATCACTTATCAAGGAGAAATACCCTAGAATTGGACACTCGTCATCCATTATGTAACTTCAGCTAGCCTCTTGGTTTGTCCTCCTGTCTCTCATAGAATTAATAAAGCAATCTATCAGGACAAAATGAATAAATATTGTCTTGTTTTTCTTTTTCATTTTCTCAAATCACTGGAGGTCTTTGGGGAAAAAGTTCATAGCAGAACACTAGGTGTGTTATGAAAGCGTGAGCCTGTGAGCAAGTTTGGATTTTCTTGTTATCCATAACAGGAAATTTTGGTCAGGAATCAGTTACTCACCTAGAAAATGAATTGTTAATGCACCTGTGTACTTCTACACCTTCCACGACTGCACTTTGCTGAAATTACACATACACACATACACACTCACACATACACACACACGTTTGATTGTTACATATCAATGTTAGGCAGTCTTTCTTTATCATTGTTATCATTACTTGTATTTTTTCTCCTTCACTTCTGTCTCTTGCAAACTTTATGAACCCGATACTTGCTTCCCTAACACAGCAACTGCTTTAGAAATAAAACAAATTACAGAGAAGGAATAAAATAAATTACAGACAAGGAATTAGTAAACTAGATTTGGTTCTTGAAGTGTATAACAGTTGAGTGTATGGAGGATGGGAAGGTGAGGGAGTTTGCTATGGTTTGGACGTGGTTTGTCACCACCAAAATTCATGTTGATGTTTAAACAACAGTGTGGCAGTATTGGGAGTGGGGTCTAGTGGGAGGTGTTGGATCTTGGGGACAGATCTCTCATGGACAGATTAATGCCGCCTCTTGGGAGTGAGTTTCACTCTTACAGGACTTGATTAGTTTTTCCTTCTCATGTTTCATCTCTTTGGACATTCCCACTCCCCCATCCATTTTCTGCCATGAGTTGAAGCAGCACAAGACCCTCGCGAGATGGGCTACTCAATCTTGGACTTCCTGGCCTCCAGAATTGTGAGCCAAATACATTATTTTTTCTTTATAAATTTCACAGTCTCAGGACTTCTGACACAGCAACATAAAACAGACTAAGACAGGGTTCTCTAGGGTATGAAAGTATGAAGAAAAATTTGTGATTTTCTGGTAAAGAAGCATTTTCGGCAAGAATAACATATGTGTCCAGAAAGAACTCTTGGAATGAGAAGTGTTGGCTGTCTTTCCTTTTTTCAGGAGCACTGTCTTTGGGGACATATTTGATTCCCAGTAGAAGGAAATGGCAATAATGCATAGTTAGACGACACCATCTTCTGCTCCTTCATGCCCCCTTACGATGTTGTTCACCCTTCCATTACAAACATCCAGAACAAGGCAGGCATGGACTTCCTAAGTCTGGGAGGAGAGAGAAAGGTACTGGTTGCTACCGAATACCACTGAATATCTCAGAGCTGGGAGAATTTCCACTAAGTCTATGTCTGAAGACAGAAATGACTGCTCCCTGGTGGGAAGCTAATCTTAGCTCAGGTTCTCGCCATATTTCTGGGGGACTACTGCAAGAGCCCACATCTGGTCTCTCTACCTTCAGGTTAGCCCAATCTGGACCATCCTTTACAGTGCACTCAGAAGGATCTTCTAAAATGTGAATCTGATGACAACCTGCTTGAAACCCTTCAAACAACCTTCTGTACTTTTTAGGATAAGATTTTAAATCCTTAATATGTCAAACAATACCTTCCATGTGTGATTTTTTGCTATTTCTCTAGCATCATTTTTCACCCTAGACTTGCTGCCCCCAATGAGACACGTATATCTCTTATTTTGACACTTACTGACATTAATTCCCACAATTTGTTAAGTTCAGTCCTACAGACATTTATTATGTGTCAGGCATTGTTATGAGATTACCAAGATGAAGAAGACAAAGTCCTTGACCTCAAGAAACTTATAACATCTGGATTGTTCTTTCCTACTCCATTTTCTGGAGGAACAAACTGGTCAACTTTGAAGGCTCAGCCTAAGTGTTGCAGCAGGCTTAAAGTCCTTTCTGGCCTTGCCAAGACAGAACTCTACCCTGTGCCTATTTCTATAACATCTAGAACAGTGCTGCAAGAAGCCACCATGAGATTAAAAAGCCTGTTCCAGAATTTAAACCAATGCACTGCTTCTTTAATAAAGAAAGACTTGGTTCAGAAAATAATGTCAGCTAGACTAAACAATGTACTTAATGGTGCCTGCTTGTAACAAATATTTTCAGACCAGTAGTTGGCCTCTGGACAGCTGAAGGAGAGAATAAAGAGAATTGTAAGGTTTAGAATTTTCAATATATAGTTCCTGAGAATTGAGAAATTTAACAATGCAAAATAAATATATAGCTAGTAAGCCAACAAAAAAAATAAAATGGGGGCATAAAAAAATAATACATATAGGCCAGAAAAGAAAAGAAGAAGGAAACAAAGAACAGATGGATAAATAGAAAACAGATAGCAATGTAACAGACTTAAACTGAAACAGATCTATAAATATATTAAACGTAAGTTATTGAAACAATCCAACTAGAAGACAGATATTGTCAGATTGTATTAAAAGGGAAGATTCAACCAAATGTTGCCTACAGGAAAACCTTTTTATTTGTTCCCACCTTTATGTTCATGTGTACCCAGTGGGGAAACCTACTTTAAACTTAAAGACATAAATAAGTCATATTAAATAATAACAAACATATACCATATACCATACCAACATAGATCAAAATAAGGCTGAAGTAACTATATTAATATCGACAAAATAGATTTTCCAAAGCTATATGTGTGTGTGTATGTGGGATAATAAGGGATCACTTCAAGTGATAAAGTGGTTAATTCATAAATATAAGATAAAATCCAAAATGTTTATTCCCCTAATAACAGAGCTTCAACATACATGAAGAAAATAACTGATGGAATTGCAAGAGAAATAAACAAATCTACAATTATACCTCAACATTTCAACACTCCTCTTTCAATAACTGATATAACAAGTAGATAGAAAGTCAGTAAGTGTACCTTCAGTTTGAATAATGCTATCAACTAATCTGCTGTAAATCACATTTACAGAATATAGCTTCCAACAACAGCAAAACACACATTCTTTTCAAAAACATTTACAATGTTATACCATATTATTAGCCATCAGTACATTTAAAAGGATTCAAGTCATAAAAAGCATATTTTATGACCACAATGAAATTAAATTAGAATTAATAACAGAAAGTTCTGTGGAAAAATCCTTTAAATATTTGGGATTTGACTAATGGATTTCTAATAGCCCATGGATTAAAATAGATCAAATGGGAAGGTAAGTATTTTGAATAAAATGAAAATGAAAAAAAACATATCTAAAGAATAAGATGCAGCCAAAACACTACTTACAGGGAAATGTATTAGAAAAGAGAAAGATTGCTAATCAATGATCTCAGCTGCTACTTTAAGAAACAAAAAATAAAAGCAAAGGAAACCCAAAGTAACCAAAATAAAGAACTAATACATATCAGAGCAGAAATTCTTGACATAAAAACAGAAAACAATAGAGAAAATCAATGAAATTAAAAGTTGGTACTATGGGAAGATCAGATTGACAAACCTCTAGATAGACTGGTTAGGGGAGAAAAACTCATTGCAAATTACCAATATCAGGAAAAAGAGAGGTACCTTCACCACAGATTCTTTAGATTTCAAAAATGTAATAAGGGAATGTTAAGAATAACTTTAGCCAACCAATTTATAATTTTAATGAATTAGGCAAATTATTTGAAATAAATGAATTACTGAAACTCGAGAAGAAATGAAAAATATAAACTTTCGTATATAAATAAGAAATTAATTATTTTTGTAGAGAGGGTCTTGCTGTGTTGCCCAAGCTTATCTCAAACTCCTGGTCTCAAGTGATCCTCCTGCCTTGGCCTCCCAAAGCATTGGGCTTACAGGTATGAGCCATCATATCATGCTGAGAAATTACACTTTTAATAAAAAACTTTTTCTCAAAGAAAACTGCAAATTCAATGGAGGAAAGAATACATCACAACTTCTTTGTGATGAAGATAACCCTGATGCCAAAACCAAAGATATTTCAGGGATAGAAAACTAAAAGGCAATATCCCCCATAAGCAGAGATGCAAAAATTCTTAACAAAAATTTAATAAATAAAATCTAACAATATGTAAAATGGATAATGATTATGTTGAATTTCACCCAGGAATGCAAAATTAGGTTAACATTCAAACATCAGTCAATGTAATTTACCATACTGACAAGTATTTTTTTAAAAAGCAACTATACAATTAACATATACAGAAAAAAATTATGAAATCTGACATATATTCCTGATAGGCATGAGTCTATCTTGTGTGTTGATGGAACGTGGAACAAATGAGAGAGTAGTAGGAGATAAAATCAGAGAGATGGCAGGGGGTCATATCATATAGAAGCTTTTAAAGACTACCTTTTTTTCTCTTAGTGACATGAATGACATTGGAGGGATATGAGGAGAGGAGTGACATTGATTTGATTTAGATGTTAACCAGATTGCACTTTTTGATGTACTGAGAATAGACTTGAGAGGTCAAGAACAGGAGCAGGCACTCCATTTGGGAGGCATTTGCAATGATGCATGCCATTTGACAGATGGCAGTGGTTTGGACAAGGGAAGTCACGCTGGAAATGACAAGAAGTGGTAGGATTCAGGAGTATATTTTGAAGAATTGAGTTGAATGTGACGTCTATAAGAAAAGCAAGTCAAATATTTTTCCAATGTTTTTGTCCTGAGCAAATGAAAGGATGATATTACCATTAACTCTGATGGTGAAGACGACAAGGGGAGCAGGCTCAGGGGAGAAGACGTACTGGAGATTTATATTGAACATATTAAGTTTGAGATGTCTATTAGACAGTTACTTATACATATCTTGGTCTTTCTCCCTGGTTCCTGGCATGGAGCTCCTGAAACCCTTTAATTTCCCAGAAAATAGAGGTGCTAGGAGAATCTTTGGTTCTAATATTTGGTTTTGGACTATGGTTCCTGACACAAAGCTCCTAATCCTTGGGAATTTCCTGGATGATAGGAGAATATTTTGTCTGAAGGAGATGACTTTTGTAATGCTGGATAGGGGCTTGTCACCAGAAAAAAACAAGCTATGGTTAAAAATTTGGAACTTTAACCAACTTCTAACAAGCTATGATTAGAAACTTAGCACTTTCAGTCCCACTCCCCATTCTCTTAAAAAGGGAAAGGGGCTAGAGACTGAGTTAATAATTTATCATGCTATCTGAGAAAACCTCCCTTTTGTGGGGGATAAAAATTCCCAAAGTACAAGGTTCAGAGAGTTTCCAGGTTGTTGAACACATACCCGTCCTGGGAAGGTTGCATGCCAAAACTCCATGGGGACAGAATCTCCTGAGCTCAGGACTCTTCCTTATCTCCCTCACGTACCTCTTCATGGGGCTGTTTACCTGTGTTTTAGCATATTTTTATTAAATAATAAACCAGTAAATATAAGTAAGTGTTTCCTTGAGTTCCATGAGCCATCTAGCAAATTATCAAACCTGAGGAAGGGATACTGGGAAACCCAATTTTATAGCTGGTTGGTCAGAAATATAGGTGAAAACCTGGGACTTGTGACTGGTGTCTAAAGTAGAGGGACAGTCTTGTGTGATTGTGCCCTAATCTGTGGGATCTGCATATCAGAACTGAACTGAATTGTAGGGCACCGAGTTGGCACTACTGGCAAATTGTTTGGGAAAACACCCACACATTTTGGTCACGGCAGTGTTCTATGTTGTGTTAAGTGTGAGAGTAGAAAAAAAAGGGCTTTTTTCCCTATATATTATAGATGTCTATTATACACTCAAGCAGAAATATTGGGTAGGCAGTTGGAAATACAAGTTATTATATGTGCATGATGCTAACATGACAATAGGGAATGAGATCCCATGGGAGTTAGTGTGGATAAAGGAGAGGTCTGCAGATGGAGTCTGTGGGCACCCAACACTTAGAAGCTGAGGAAGAAGCTAATAACATACTGACAGGATCAGATCAGCACATATTAATATTAACCTTGAACATAAACAGGCTAAGTGCCCCACTTAAAAGCCGCAGAATGGCAAGCTGGATAAAGAAGCATGACACAGCTGTATACTGTTTTACGAGGCCCATCTCACATTCAATGACACCATGGACTCAAAGTAAAGGGACAGAGAAATATCTACAAAGCAAACAGAAAATAAAAAGCAGGAGTTGCTGTTCTAACTTCAGATAAAACAGACTTTAAATCAGCAATGATCCAAAATGACAAAGAGCATTACATAATGATAAAGAGTTCAATTCAAAAAGAACACTTAACTATCTTAAATATATATGCATCCATCGCCGAACACCATGATTCATAAAACAAATTCTTAGAGACCTGCAAAGAGACTTAGGTAACCACATAATAATAGTGGGAGACTTCAATACTCCACTGTCAGTACTAGGCAGATCATCAAGGCAGAAAGCTGACAAAAATATTCAACACCAGGTCAGGCATGGTGGCACACGCCTGTAACCCTAGCATGGAGGAGGCTGAGGTAAGCAGATCACTTCAGCTCAGGAGTTTAGGACCAGCCTGGGCAACATGGAGAAACTATGTCTTTCCAAAAAATACAAAAATTAGCTGGGTGTGGTGGCTCACGCCTGTAGTCTCAGCTACTTGGGAAGCTGAGGTGGAAGGATCACTCGAACTTCAGAGATCGAGGGTGCTGTGCACTGCACTCCAGCCTAGGTGACAAAGTGAGACCTTGTCTCAAAAAAAAAAAAAAGAAAAGAAAAATATTCAAGACCTGAACTCGACTCTTGATCAAATGCACCTAACAGACATATACAGAACACTTTACCCAACAACAGGAGAATATACATTCTTCTTATCTGCACATGGCTAAAAATCAATCTAAATTTTTTGTTTTGTTTTGTTTTGTTTTGTTTTGTTTTGTTTTTTGAGATGTAGTCTCACTCTGTTGGCCAGGCTGGAGTGCTGTGGTGTGATTTCTGCTCACTGCAACCTCCACCTCCTGGGTTCAAGCAATTCTTCTGCCTCAGCCTCCTGAGTAGCTGGGATCACAGGCACCCGCCACCATACCTGGATAAATTTTTTTTTTTTTTTTTGAGACGGAGTCTGGCTTTGTTGCCCAGGCTGGAGTGCAGTGGCTGGATCTCAGCTCACTGCAAGCTCCGCCTCCCGGGTTTATGCCATTCTCCTGCCTCAGCCTCCCGAGTAGCTGGGACTACAGGTGCCCACCACCTCGCCCGGCTAGTTTTCTGTATTCTTTAGTAGAGACGGGGTTTCACCGTATTAGCCAGGGTGGTCTCGATCTCCTGACCTTGTGATCCGTCCGTCTCGGCCTCCCAAAGTGCTGGGATTACAGGCTTGAGCCACCGCAACCGGCCAATTTTTGTATTTTAGTAGAGATTTTAGGCTTTTAGCAGCCTGAAGCCATGGTTTTTATAGTTTCTGTCTCTAGCGATAAGTGGAAAAGAGGCTTTACTGGCCTAACCAGAAACAGAAACTAAGAACCCATGACTGTATTCTCTCCCCTGGACACCCATTTATAAGGTATGCTTAATAGATGTGACCGTATTCTGAATACAGATTTTTATTCTAAATATAAGGTAATTCTCTAAAACAATGATAATGAGTGAAATCAGTAATAAGCACTCATTTTCGTGCATGAAGATTATTTACCAATTTTTTGTAAACTTTTTGATGAAACATTTTTTAAGTTTCTTTTGTAAACTTTTTGATAAAAGAAAATTTTTTTAAATCTTTTATACTCTTTGACCCAGTAATTCTATATCTAGTAATTTATCCAAGGAAAAAAATCAGGGCACACCAAAAGTTATATGGATAACTGTGTTCATTACATTGTTATTTATAACATGAAAAATTGTAATCAACCTAAATGTCTCATAAATTAAGGAATAATAATCAATAAAACTCAAAACAGATATTAGGCTGTAGTAGAATAATGACATAGATAAATGTTCATTTTATATATTTAAGTGAGAAATGTAAGTTTAATCCTGTTTCTCTGGAGGGGGAATAAGCAAAAATATATACATGTGTTTGTGTTTTTTACATATATAAATATATAAAAGATCTTTGATATTTGTAAAAGATGCAAACAAAATGATACATATACCAAAATGTTTGTGGTTACTTCTGAATGGTAGAATTACAAATATTTTTCTTGGTGGTTTTCTGTATTTTCCAACTTTCATTCAATTAAATGTACGTGTATGTATTCATACAGGCCTATTCCTTATCTATAATTCAGAAATCTAAAAAAAGCTTTCAGAATGGACATTTTCCATGAAGTTAGTAAAAACTCATTTAGCAACAAACATTTGGTCTGAACTGACATGAGCCTTTATATAGTGTATAATTATGAGCCTTTCTATAGTCTGTATTTGTCCCATGTCTTGTGGCAGATGGGCTCCGCCCCAGAATTCCTGGAGGTTATATAATATTCAGTCTATGCGCCATTCTAACAGCAAAAATCTTCTTGATTCTAAAGCATCTATCTTCTATGGTTTCAAATAAGAAATTATGGATAATATTTTAGATTTTTTCGTTTTGTTTTGTTTGAGACAGGGTCTCCCTCTGTCATGTAGGCTGGAGGACAGTGGTGTGGTCAGAGATCACTGCAGCCTCAACCTCCCAGGCTCAAGTGATCCTTCTGCCTTAGCCTCTGAGTAACTAGGACCACAGGTGCCCACCACCATGCCCATCTAAATTTATTTATTTATTTATTCACTTATTGCTTATTCTTTAGAGATAGGTGTCTCACTACCTTGCCCAGGCTGGTCTGAAATTCCTGGCCTCAAGCAAGCCTCTCCCCTTGGCCTCCCAAAGTGCTGGATTACAGGTGTGAGCCACCACACCTCCCCAGATAATACTCTGTGATGAGGGGGAAATGAGAAGGAAAGAAGGGAGGGGAGGAAGGAAGGGTGAGAAAAAAGAAAACAGTTATTATCTTGGCAGAATACAAATGGTGCAGACAGGCCAAAACTACATGTACCAAGCAGTTAGAATGTAACTTTTGCTTTTGTTTCTGTCAATGTTCTCCAGCCAAAGCCCATCAGGAACACAAAGTTGGGCTTCTTACTTACTGTGGTACCATGAAGGAACTATGAGTCTCACTAAGGTGTTAGAAGCACTTATTTCAAGATTTAGGCTTTTATTTGTGACGTTGGGGAGAGTTTAAGGAAGTGGGGCTTCCCTCTAGGTTGGGTGCTATCAAAAAGTAGGGGCAATTCCATGTGGGCATCTCACTAAGTCCTATCTGTTAGGGAGGAGACACTGGAGCCAGGACACAGCCCTAATTGGTAAAGAAATGGCAGTCATTTATCTGCCAAGGTCAGCTGTGTGGCACAGCGACCTTGCTTTTGTCTGTGTTGAGACACAATTATGAAGTGGCTTTGCTTGATCTCATTTTTCATGCTCTCAGAGTACTCTGAGGCTGGTGTTCTACCTGACTGTTCGCACCCTTATGAGAATGGCACAACCCAGCTGTGGGTGCCAGGCCAGCTTCTGAATGTTGGGGCTGCCTTTTTCTGATCTTCTCTCTGTGTCAGGTGTGGCCCAGAGCTATGGGGGAAAGGGTGTCAACAGCCCCAGTCTCTAATGAGGAGTGACAGCATATCCATGCAGAATTTGGCCAGCATGACCCAAATACCAACCCGGTGGCCCTAAGCCCATCAACTGCTGGAGGATCCAGAAGGAGTCTTGAAGGTTGATGTGCACAGACCAGAGAGTGGATTTCTTCAGTGAGCAAACTGTCACGGCATAGCACTGTATTGTTCATGGATGAAGAAGGTGTCTTTACCTTAGCTACAAACCATGAATGCCTCCAGGCAAGAGGCTGGCCAGCTCACTGGCTGCAGCTAACAGAGGGAAGGAGAGGCTGGACTTTCCCTAAGTGCACCCTGAACAAGGGAGTTCCAACTTCAGAGCATCGTGTGTTGTGCTCAGACCACAGGGATCCCCAGGCAGGGGTGGTTAAAGTTGTCAAACATAGAGAGGCCAACCTGGATCCAGGAACCCAGGAAAGCTCTGCCTTCCAGAGAGATAGAAATGGGACAATTGCCCTCCCAGAGGCCACCGAAGCCAGGATGCACCTATACCCTTACCTCTCCCGCTTCGCTTCCCCTCCTCCAATTCCAGAGGAGCCAAAAGCAGAATCCTGAGTAGAGAAGGAAGAGGGGAAGGGCAGGAAGTGACATAGAAGGAAATCCTCCCATTTCCCTCCTTCCTTATTGCTGGCTTACCCACCGGAGGCAGGCTGAGGCTGAGGGAGGGGGAAAGCACTGAATCAGGTCAGAGACCGAGGCTTAAATAATTAAATGAACTCGATTGACTTTTAACACCTCCAGGCAAGATTTCTTTAATACCTGAGAGGGACGAGGAAAGTTACGGGATCTACCAAGGGTATCAATGAGACGAGAAAGAGACCCTGACAATGTAATGATATGAAAAGATAAAGTTGCTTTCTGCTTCTGCCCAAGAGGCACCACTGGGTCAATAAGGAGTGACATGTACACAGAGACATGCTGATACATTTTTAAAATTTATAAACTTTATTTTTAGAGCAATTTAAAGTTTATGGAAAAAATTGAGCAGAAACTACAGAGAGTTCCCATACACTCCCTCTCCTCCCATCCCTGAAGTTTTCTGTATTGTTAACATCTTGCATTAATGTGATACTGATGAGCCAATATTGATACATTACTATTGACTAAAATCCACAGTTGACTTAGGGTTCACTCTTTCTGTTGTACAGCTCTTTGGGTTTTGAAAATGCAGAACATCATGTATCCACCACCATAGTATCTTACAGAACATTTCACTACCCTAAAAATCCCTGTGCTTTACCTATCCATCCAATTCACTATTACCCACCAGGCCCTGGAAACCACTGATGTTTATATTTTCCCAGAGCTTAATTTTTTTCAGAATGTCTTGTTTTTCATATCATACAGTATGTAGTCTTTTCAGACTGGCTTCTTTCACTTAGCAAGGTTCCTCCGTGTCTTTTTGCAGCTTCATAGCTCATTTCTTCCTGTAACTGAATAATATTCCACTTTATGGCTGTACCACCATTTGTTTATCCATTCTTCTATTGAAGGACATTTTAGTTGCTTCCATTTTTTGGCAATTACGAATAAAGCTTCAATAAACATTCACATGCAGGCTTTTGTGTGGACATGTTTTCAAATCTTTTGAGTAAATACCAAGAGCGCAATTGCTGGAGCATATGGTAAGAGTATGTTTAGTAGTGTAAGAAGCCTCCAAACTGCCTTCCAAAGTGGCTGTACCATTTTGCATTTCCACCAGCAATAAGTGAGAGTTTCTGTTACTCCACATCCTTGCCAACATTTGGTGTTGCCCATGGTGCATTTTAGCCAATCTCATGGATTTGCAGTGGTATCTCATTGTTCTTTTGCTGATAAATGCTTTAATTTGACTCTCCAGCAAAGGAAAAGCAATGATTTGTTTGCCAATTTCATGGTGCAAATACCTCTACCATGTGAATGTAAATTGATACAGCTATTATGCAAAATAGTATGGAGGTTCCTCAAAAAGTTAAAAACTACCATATGATCCAGCAATTTCACTTCATGGTATACATCCAAAGGAAATCAAATCACTGTCTCAAAGAGATATCTGCATTCCCATGTTCATTGCAGCATGTTTTACAATAGCCAAAGTATGAAAGCAACCTAAGTGTCCTTTGATGGATGAATGGATAAAGAAAATGTGATATCTATACACAATGGAATATTGTTCAGTCTTTAAAAAGAAGGATATCCTACCATTGGGAAAAAACATGAATGAACCTTGAGGTCGTTATGCTAAGTGAAATAAGCCAGACACAAAAAGTCACATAGGGAATGATCTCACTTACATATGGAAAGTTTAAAAAGCCAAACTCATGGAAACAGACAATAGAAGAGTGGTTACCAAGGGCTGAGCCTTGGGGAAACTGGGAAGATGTTGGTCAAAGTGTACAAACTTGCAATTATAAGATGAGTAAGTTCTGGAGTCACCTTCCTGACAGCAGGGTGACTATCCTATAGTCAATAATAATGTATTGTATACTTGAAATTCACTAAGAGAGTAGATCTTAAGTATTGTATTTCTATTACAAAGAAAAATGGTTACAATATATGGTGATGGATGGGTTAACTACCTTGACTGTGGTAATCATTTTATAAGGTATACATATATCAAATCATTACATTATACACCTTAAATATATACAATTTTTATTTGTATATATGTCAATTAGATATATAGATGTCAATTATATATAGATGTCAATTATATATGTATATATTATCTACGTGTGTGTGTATATATATACACACACACACACGTATTGTTAATTATACCTCAATGAAGCTGGAAAAATATACATAAATTTTTAAAATTTCCACCATGGCCAATTTCAAGCAACCACAGTGATGTCACTGATGCAGAGTTGGGAAGAGATGCTTCCAGTTGGCTGTCATGAGGGGGTGTGAGCTACCCCAGCTCACCACTGCCTACGCAAATGCTCAGCACAGAGAGTAGCCTGTCATTCTCCACAAACCCTCCTGGCATCTTCTTAATGTCATGAATTGAATGACTTTTCTAGGTATCTTTAGACAGGATGACCAGTACTTGATGAAAGATTGATTTCCTGGGACCCAGAGTAGGGAAACCATGTAAGCAGCTTCCCACACAGAACCAAGGTTGAACTGAGCTAATTTCTGTCTTAATGACAAGGATGCCAACGGTGGCAGGTGGGTATCTGGCAGTCACTGAGCCACTCCCATCGATGCACTGGTGCTACAACAGGTCTCCCAAGCTCTAAAATGGTATGTCAGCAAGACCCTGCCACCCTATCCCTTTCCCCTCTGTCATTCATCTCCTTTTAAAGAGAGCTATTTGGGGGAATCTCCTAGTTACCTCTTCTTCCTCACCTTTCCTCATGTCTCTTGCTTTAGATAAGGAATTGAGCTGGTGCCATTTGACATAGATAGAGATAGAGATAGAGAAAACTGAGATAGAGAAATATTGATCTAGAAGGTATGGAAAGATCCCAGCCCTGCTGTCCTACAATTGTCCTGGGGCCAGCCTCTTTGTCTGCATAGCCAACAGGGATTCCACAGCTTCCAAGAGGACATCTGACACAGGTGTTAAGTTTTCTGAAATGAAAAAAAAAAAAAAAAGATGTACACACACAGGATTAGCTTTTTAAACCCTCCATGAGCATTCAATTATGTAACTGATCACTCTCTTCCTAGACCTTCCTTCTTAGTCATCAATAATCAGAGTTGGTAATGATTCTTCAAATATTTCATGTTCAGTAGTTATTCGATTAAAGTTAAATTTTGCCTTTTTATGTGAGATTATGCTTTGCAGTGTGACCAAATGAAACTGGGCTCCACAAGAATGAAGCAGGTGCAGCCAGGGCATCAAAGCAGGGGGTGCAGGCAGCACTCCCAGGTCGTGTGCCCAGTCCTGTCACCTCAGCCCTCAATCCCCTGGCAAAGAGGGGAAGCTTTAGTACAATTAGCAGACAGGATTAGGAGGGGTGATCATCCCCCATAAGTGAAGCAGTTTATCCAAAAGGAAAACAGCTCCCCTCAGCCCTGCAGGCCCAGCCAGTGGCCTACTCCCACAAGTATCCCCTGCCTGTCCTCAGCACCCTGCATCAAGCCCCAGTCTGGCCTTGGGCAGATTGTGCAACCCCTAAGAGATTTGTTTCCTCACCTGTTACCTGAGACCGCTCATCCTTCATGATGGACAGGTGGTCTGGCTCACAGGGAACAGCCATAGGCTGGAGACAGGCAATGGGGAATCTAAAACCAGTCTTGTCATCATTGGTGCCATGTGACCTTGACTAAGCAAAGCACTGCACTTGAACCTGTTTCTCTCTCCCTACTAAATAGGGATGAGGAAGAAGATGATGATGATGACAGTGGCAATGATGGCCTAGGAGGTTACAAGATGTCCATTGTAACTTCAATCCAAATGCCACTCCAACCCCCGGTTACTATGAAAAACTCACATGCAAACACCTTGTGAATTCAGAGAAACTGAATATAGGGAGGTGGTCATGGGGTGTGGTCGCTTCAGGCACCTCACAACCTTTCTGCCTCATTTTTCCTCTCCCTGAAACATCTGCAGAATCAAGCACAAGCCCTCCCCTGCCATGCTGGGCATTCCAGCCATGTCCACGTCCTCCTGAACTTTCAGCTTCTGTTCCAAAGCACAGATCAAAGGATTTCCCCAACAAATCAGCTTTCTCCTTCTAAGGGAAATGCTGGCACATAAACTTTTCTCCACTTCGTCACGGTTAGAATGACTAATATGAACACATTTTGTTTATAGGGTACTTCAGAAGCCATCTCATCCAATTCTCATAGCAACCTGGTGAGCTGAGATTCTAGAGAGGGAGATACTGAGGCTCAGAGATATTACGTGATCAACAGTGAACACCTAAGAAAGGGTGGAGTCCAAATTCAGAGCTGATCTGACTCCAAAGTCCACGCCTTTCCTTCTCCCACCTGCCCCTTTGTTTCCACTGCTAAAGATCCCCTCAGGACTGCCTGGATGAACACCTGCTCCCTGGAAGACATCAGGAAACCACACTCTCCCTGCCACGAGGGTAGAAAACTCTTCTGGACCACCCATTCCCCTCTGCTCAGATTCTTCAGCTGTGGGAGGGAAAGCCTTGTTCTCTGACCACCAAAGAAGGAGCACAGCCTTCCAGAGGTCTTTCTCAAGCCTGGCAGGAGACAGGCAGCTAAGCATGGAATTCTGGATGGGAGGGTGAGAGGGAGAGACGTGCTGTCTGGCTTTTCTCCCTCCCCACGCTACCCCACTGGTTCCTGAGCACAAGCATCATATCTAAGCCCTGGCTTATGTGTGCAACAGAGAGAGAGCGAGAGATGGAAAAGGGACAGCAGAGAGGATGGTGTGGGGTCAAGTCCGAGTGAGGACGTAGAGAGAGAGCAAGACACAGAAAAAGGCAAGAGGAGAGGAAGGCGTGGAGTCAAGTCCGAGTGAGGACGTAAAGAGAGGGAGACACAGAAAAGGAACAGCGGAGAGGAAGGCGTGGAGTCAAGTCCGAGTGAGGATGTAGACAGAGAGCAAGAGATGGGAAAGGGACAGCAGAGAGGAAGGCATGGAGTCAAGTCCGAGTGAGGATGCAGAGAGAGAGCAAGACACAGAAAAGGGACAGAGGAGAAGATGGTGTGGGGTCAAGTCCCAGTGAGGACGTAGAGATAGATCCAGACACCGAAAAGGGATGGAGGAGAGGAAGGCGTGAGGTCAAGTCCAAGTGAGGACGTAGAGAGAATGCGAGACACAGAAAAGGGACAGAGGAGAAGAAGGTGTGGGGTCAAGTCCCAGTGAGGACGTAGAGATAGATCCAGACACCGAAAAGGGACGGAGGAGAGGAAGGCGTGAGGTCAAGTCCAAGTGAGGACATAGAGAGAGTGCAAGACACAGAAAAGGGACAGCGGAGAAGCAGAGAAGAAGGCATGGAGTCAAGTCCAAGTGAGGACGCAGAGAGAGAGCCAGACACATAAAAGGGACAGCAGAGAGGAAGGCATGGAGTCAAGTCCAAGTGATGAAATAGAGAGAGAGCAAGACACAGAAAAGGGACGGCAGAGAGGAAGGCATGGAGTCAAGTCCGAGTGAGGACTCAGAGAGAGAGCAAGACACAGAAAAGGGACAGCGGAGAGGAAGGCATGGGGTCAAGTCCGAGTGAGGACGTAGAGAGTGAGACACAGAAAAGGGACAGTGGAGAGAAAGGAGTGGAGTCAAGTTTGAGTGAGGACGCAGAGAGAGAGCGAGAGATGGAAAAGGGACAGTGGAGAGGAAGGCATCGGGTCAAGTCTGAGTGAGGATGCAGAGAGAGAGCAAGACACAGAAAAGGGACAGCGGAGAGGAAGGCGTGGAGTCAAGTTCCAGTGAGGATGTAGAGATGCAGTTCAGGGACAGACCAAAGGGGACATTCATAACAGGACAGAAGCAGAGAACCCGTAAGTGCATATTTGATGTAAAACTGCTGTCGATCAGGCACCGTGGCTCATGCCTGTAATCCCAGTACTTTGGGAGGTCGAGGCGGGTGGATCACCTGAGGTCAGGAGTTTGAGACCAGCCTGACCAACATGGAGAAACCCCGTCTCTACTAAAAATATAAAAAATTAGCCAGGTGTGGTGACACACACCTGTAATCCCAGCTTCTCTGGAGGCTAAGACAATCGTTTAAAATTTGCCCACCTTCCCAAATGCATCATCCTATGTAACAGCTCTTTTGCTCTTTCACTCCATTCTACACATGAACAATAGCACATAACAAGTTAACAGAAAATACCATGCTAAAACAGCTAGCTCCCCTTCAATTTCAAGTAGAAAACTTATAAACACTGTCTCCACACTTTTGGAATATGGTCAAGGGTCAATAAGAAAATTTAAAATATTATGCTTAGGGTAGGCATGGTGGTTCACATCTGTAATCCCAGCAATTTGGCAGGCCGAGGTGGGCTGATCACTTGAGGATAGGATTCAAAACTAGTGAAACCCCACGGCTACTGAAAATACAAGAAAATTAGCTGGGCATGGTGGTGCATGCCTGTAATCCCAGCTACTCGGGAGGCTGAGGCATTAGAATAGCTTAAACTGGGGAGATGGAGGTTGCAGTGAGCCGAGATGGTGCCACTGCACTACAACCTGGGCCACAGAGTGAGACTCTTAGACATATATATATATATATACACACACACACACACACACACACACACACACACATATATATATATATATATATACATATATATATATAATTTTTAATATATTTGGTTGGCCAGGCTGGTCTTGAACTCCTGACCTCAGGTGATCCGCCTGCCTCTGTCACCCAAAGTGCTGGGATTACAGGCCACTGCACCCGGCCTCAAAGTCTTAATTCTTATAGCAACAAAATGCTATAGCACCACAGTGAATTTTAAGTACTCACTATCCTCAAAACGAATACAACAAATGAATTTATTAATGAGAGTATGGATTTGAAAACTTATTTAATAAACACTAAATGAAAGCCAATATTACAATACTGTTTTGTTTTGAAAAGAGAGTCCCAAATAGTAAAATATTTTGATCTAACTGGGAACACAGCCACATATTCATATGTGCAAATACTAACCTGTGCCCCACACACTGCAACCAAGGAGCTACAAAAAATATTAAATATCTTTCCATAAATCTCTTGACATATTTATAAATGGTCCTGCTTTGGGGGAAAATGTTAATTTTTCCATAAAGAAGGTAAATGATTTTCTACACCTCCAGTTTATTAGTTGTGTAAGTTTAGGGTATTGTCTAAGCGACTTTCTTAAAAGGAAACATACCATGGATGATGTGAACAAAAAAGTTCACCACCACATGTTCTCACTCATATGTGGAAGCTAAAAAGAGTAAAAAGTAGAACAGAGGATACTAGAAGATGGGTAGGGTGGGGAGAATGGGGGTGGGAAGAGATTTGTTAAAGGATACAGAAATACAGCTTGATAGGAAGAGTAAGTCTTAGTGTCCTGTACTACTGTAAAATGACTATATTAACATTATATAGCTAACATTATACAGTTTCAAATAACAAGAGAACACTGAATATTCCCAACACAAAGAAATGATAAATGTTGACATGATGGCTCTGCTAATTACCCTAGTGGGATCACTATGCATTTTATGTATTGAAACATCAATATGTACCCATCAACATGTACAATTATTGTATGTCAATTAAAAATAAAACAAGAGAAAAGTGCCTAAAATATGGGAATAAGGCAAAAAGGTAACTTCACATCTTTTCAATGTCATACTAGAACATTATCTAACAAACCTAACGACCATCTCAAAAAAAAAAAAAAGGGAAGGGGAATGATCTTTACAATCTACAATCAGAAGTTGTTTCCAACTCAATACAAAGAAATACAAATGGGGATTATAAATGCAGGCTGGGCATGGTTGCTCACGCCTGAAATCCCAGCACTTTGGGAGGCCGAGACAGGCAGATCACCTAAGATTAGGAGTTCAAGACCAGCCTGGCCAAGATGGTGAAACCTCATCTCTACTAAAAATACAAAAAATTAGCCAGGCATACAGTTAGCCATACAGGTGGCACAATTAACCATACAGGCGGCACATGCCTGTAATCCCTTCCAGCTACTGGGGAGCCTGAGGCAGGAGAATCACTTGAACTCAGGAGGTGGAGGTTGCAGTGAGCTGAGATTGTGCCACTGCACTCCAGCCTGGGTGACAGAATGAGACCCTGTCTATCAATCATTCACATACATACATACATACATACATACATACATACATGCTAAAGACCGGCAGAGAGTTCTGAGTTAATTAAGAAAAATCCAGATCAGTTGCCATGAACTGAGTATGTTAGTTTGGAACAGCTTAGAATGGAGATGTTAAATAGGAATTGAGAGAGAGGAAGGGATCACTTGAGAGAGACAAAAGATGTTAGATGTTCAAAGATACAAAGGGAGAACAGTTGGAGTGCTCTGAAGTCTAGGAAATGTCAACAGATTTTAGAAAATGGGAAGAAGAAAGAAATTATAGTTTTTAACAGTGGAATTATTTGATGAAACTGGCATTTGAGAAAAACTGTTTCAACAACAGGCTCTCTACTACAGAATCTGTCACAGGTTACAGGAGGAAGAAAAAACACATTAATAACTTCATAAAAATCAATCCACATTTTAGGGCTATGAGATCGTATTTTATTTATTATTTACTTAGGGTTGGGACAATCCTATGTAAATTCACATAAATGCTAAAGAAAAATACGTATAATAGGTATAATAGATTACCGTGGTCAACTCGTGTATGACACAAAAAATACTGGAAAAGGAGATAGGGTCACAAATAAGAAATGTTTCTAAGGGACATAATAAATTAAAATGAAAGTTATGGTTACTAGTGCTCACTCAATCTAAAATCCAGCTGATCAAAAATTTGAAAAAAAATAAAAAAGGTTACCTGTGCTCATAAACAAAATAAGATTGTTACATCCAAAGTCCACAGAAAATCACTTTCCATACTTCAAAATATGCTGTTCTAAACTTTTTAACCAAAAACAAAAGAAAGCAAATTCTCCAAAACACAGTAACCCAAATACTCACCATATTGTTAATATTCTTTAAGATAGCAGTGTGGCCACTTATAACCAAAGAAAATTTGTATTTGGAAATACTGATTCGACATTTCTTGCTGTGCTCAGTACTTACTTTGGTATGTGTGTTCTGCTGTCCTGTTTTTATTGGAAGCAGAAAAAAAAAAAAGAAACACATTAGGAGCTTATCCTTGAAAACGACTATAAATAACTTACTTCCCATTGAAACTCATGACATCTTAGGAAAATGTTATCAACCACAGATGCCTATATTTGCATCCCAATCTCTGATTTTCAATATATGATAGCATTTATTACAGCAAATCTTAAACTCTTTGGAAACTTCCATTTTTGCAGCTTTCTTTCCGGAAGTCAAAAATCTCTATCTACAAAATTAAATCCTTTACGCAGTACTATATAAGAAGAAATTATGCCTCACAGAAATAGAGCTATTTCCTTGTGGCTAAAAATTCTTTCAGAGAATGTCTGCAATAAAATGTGTGCAACAATTTCCCTTACACATTGAACTCAAACATTAAAACAAAAACAGACCAGCTGTGTGTGGTGGCTCACGCCTGTTATCCCAGCCCTTTGGGAGGCCGAGACGGGCGGATCACGAGGTCAGGAGATCGAGACCACCCTGGTTAACACGGTGAAACCCCGTCTCTACTAAAAATACAGAAAAAAAAATTAGCCAGGCGTGTTGGTGGGTGCCTGTAGTCCCAGCTACTCAGGAGGCTGAGGCAGGAGAATGCGGTGAACCCGGGAGGTGGAGCTTGCAGTGAGCCAAGATCACGCCACTGCACTCCAGCCTGGGAGAGAGATTAAGACTCTGTTTCAAAAAAAGAAAAAATAAATAAATAAAAACAGATCAAGAAAATCTATGCCCTAGACCTCTAGTGAATAATGGCAAACAATTGTTGTTTGTTTAGAAACAAGAACAAACTATAAAACCTGGAAAAACACACAGTAAGACTGACTCAGTAAGCTAAGCACCCTCAGCTACAAGATTGAAGGGATAACAGAACACAAATAGGTAAATCCCATGAGAAAAAAATATTCTTTGAGAAGATCACATTTACATTTCTCTGGGAATGAGTTAAGTTCCACTGTCTAGAATTTCATCTCTGTTCTGGTCAAAAATAGTATTCTGTATTTAAAGCATCACGGACATACTTACTGTTAATATTAAATCCTGCTAATGCTAACAAAGAAACCTAGCAAGATTCCTCTGTGAAAAAAACAAACCTGAATACAACTTTCTCTCTTTTTTTTTTTTTTTTTTTGTGAGACGGAGTCTCACTCTGTCCACCAGGCTGGAGTGCAGTGGCGCGATCTCGGCTCACGGCAAGCTCCGTCTCCTGGGTTCACGCCATTCTCCTGCCTCAGCCTCCCTAGTAGCTGGGACTACAGGCGCCCGCCACTGCGCCCGGCTAATTTTTTGTAGTTTTAGTAGAGACGGGGTTTCACCGTGGTCTCGATCTCCTGACCTTGTGATCCGCCCGCCTCGGCCTCCCAAAGTGCTGGGATTACAGGCGTGAGCCACCGCGCCCGGCAACTTTCTCATTTTTAACATAGTACCACTAAAGATGGGAAGAGACCAAGGGGCATGACCAAGTTTGTTAGGTCAGTAAAAAATAGACAATTAATTTGATAGTAAAGAAGTATTAGGCCGGGCGCGGTGGCTCACGCCTGTAATCCCAGCACTTTGGGAGGCCGAGGCGGGCGGATCACGAGGTCAGGAGATCAAGACCATCCTGGCTAACACGGTGAAACCCTGTCTGTACTAAAAATACAAAAAATTAGCTGGGCGTGGTTGTGGGCACCTGTAGTCCCAGCTACTAGGGAGGCTGAGGCAAGAGAATGGCATGAACCCAGAGGCAGAGCTTGCAGTGAGCAGAGATCACACCACCGCACTCCAGCCTGGGCAACAAAGCAAGACTCCAATCTCAAAAAAAAAAAAAGAAAAAAAAGAAATACTAAATAGGCCAGGCACGGTGGCTCATGTCTGTAATCTCAGCACTCTGGGAGGCCGAGGCAGGCAGATCACGAGGTCAGGAGATCGAGACCATCCTGGCCAACATGGTGAAACCCAGTCTCTACTAAAAATGCAAAAATTAGCGGGGTGTATTCCCATGCACCTGTAATCCCAGCTACTTGGGAGGCTGAGGCAGGAGATTAGCCTGAACCCAGGAGGCAGAGATTGCAGTGAGCCGGGATCATGCCACTGCATTCTAGCCTGGTGACAGAGTGAGAATCCATCTCCAAAAAATAAAAATAAAAAAAAGTACTAAACAAAATGCGAGGGCATTTTTAAAGTATCAAGGAGAGAGCAGAACAGAAACTACAGAACTTCGTAAAGTTGATTATAAACATTATGGAGGAAAAAAAACCTGAAGGGCCGAAAATGGGACTTTTAGAAGATGGCAGGAGCTGAAATGCAGCTTTTGAATCTCCCTAAGTATTCCACAAAAATCAGAGAAACAGCCAGGTGTGGTGGCTCACATTTGTAATCCCAGAACTTTGGGAGGCCGAGGCAGGTGGATCACTTGAGGTCAAAAGTTCGATACCAGCCTGGCCAACATGATGAAACCCTGTCTTAGTGATTGTGCTTCCCACAGTGCCCTCCTCAAGCTCCTCCTTCATAATCTCACTTCAGTGGCTGGATATACGTGACTTCTCAGATTTCCCGAACAGCTCCAACTTGTCTACCCATTCTCATTGATTTGGACTATCTAGTTAGTGGACTCCTCTGATCCTCCGATTCCCTGTTCCAGATACACAACTCACTTAGTCCCCTCAAAACTGTATACAATCTAATTTCTAGAATAAATTCCTTACCATTACACAGTCTGAATGCTGGTCTGAATGATAAATCTTTCTAAATACAGTAATATATACTGAGGCCAAGGCAGGCAATTGAGACCAGCCTGGCCAACATGGTGAAACTCTGTCTCCATTAAAATACAAAAATTAGCCTACCGTGGTGGTGCACACCTATTGTTCCACCTACTTGGAAGGCTGAGTCATGAGAATTGCTTCAACCCAGGGGGCAAAGGTTGCAGTGAGCTAAGCTCCACTGCACTCCAGCCAGGGCAACAGAGCAAGACTGTCTCAAAAAAAAAAATTTATATATATATATATATATATATATATATATATATATATATATATACACACACACTCACACCCATATATATGTATGTATACACTTGTACACATGTATATATGTATGTATATATGTGTACATATGTATATATGTATATTATTTATATATGCCAAAAGAGCAAATAACATGGACGACACAATGACACTTAAATAGAAGACATGTCTAAAATTAAATGTAACATAAAACAAAAAGTCTAAATTTATTAACCAATGGAATAATCTCCAGAATGTATCTTAAAATCAACAAGATGGAGAAAATATACACAATATGCTTCATTCATCTAAGACAAGGGAGGAGATGGAAATATATGTTTCTTATACTAAGAAGCAAAACAAAACAGTAGAAGAATGAAATGTTTAAAAAAATTAGTGGTTGCCTTTAGGAAATAAAAAGAAATAAAGTAGAAGTGACAAGAAGAGAATCCATACTCTATATCAAATACATATTGTTTTGTAGATTTCATTTTAGAACTATGCAACTTACATAAACATAAAATTAAAATTTTAAGAAGTCTAGAAATCAAAAATAAATGAACTGAAATCTGTATCTAATTCTTTAATGGTAGAATCATAAAGAGAGGAAGTATTCTCAGTGGTTTCAAGTTGTATTAACTGTATATTGCTAGTAGAATATACTCTAGTGACAAAACGAAGATAAATCTTGATCCTGCATGTATTGTAGGATCAAGGAAACAGATACTTCTGTGGTATTGTAATTCTATCACTCCTAGTGTCTCTAAAAACCCAAGACTTTCAGCATGGGAGATGAAAGTAATGGTAAAGAACATATAGTCTTGAATTTGAAATAGAAGCAACTACATAAAGTCAATATATTTTATTTTGTATTAAGAAAACATAATTTTACTTATCTCCATTGAAAATGCCTAGAAACAATGACCAATCCCATACTAATGACTAATGATCAATCCCATAGCAATGACTAGTGACAATCTCATAGTAACCCTCACCCAATTGTGATCTTGAACTACCACTTCCCAGTAAAAGGAATCTGGACTCCTTTAGGAAATGGCTGCTTATGTGTATGGAGCGAAAGGAAAAATAAAAAAGACATAATGACCCTGAAACATCTTGTCATACCAGACAGCAACACTGACTAATAAGGGTCAAGTAAAAAATGGTTAGGAATGAATTTTAAAGAGGCCCCCACTGGCCAAAAGTGTAATACTTTGAACATGGTTAAAGATGACAATTTATTGAAAGATATTAAACATATTTAAATCCATACTACTGTTTCCATGTCAAATAGAATAATTTATGGCAAAAAAAATAGCTCCCTCCCACCACAAATGTAATTTCTAACAAAAGATGAAATACAAAAAAATCATCTGTTTGGCCCGGGTGCGGTGTGGATCATGCCTGTAATCCCAGCACTTTGGAAGGCCGAGGTGGGTGGATCACAAGGTCAGGAGATTGAGACCATCCTAGCTAACATGGTGAAAACCCATTTCTACTAAAAATACAAAAAATTAGCAGGGCATGGTGGCAGGTGCCTATGGTCCCAGCTACTTGGGAGGCTGAGGCATGAGAATGGTGTTAACCCGGGAGGCGGAACTTGCAGTGAGCCGAGATCATGCCACTGTACTCCAGCCTGGGCAATGAAGTGAGACTCCATCTCCAAAAAATAAAAAAGTAAAAATAAAATAAAATAAAAAAAGAGAAAGTAACAGGAAATTCTATCTACTTGCTATAGGGAAGTAATAAAACAAGTACACTGCAGCACTCTTTGAAACAAGGGCATAAAAAGAACTAAATATTGACGTAGAAGATAGACTTGATTCTGAATTATCTATTCCCCAAACATAAAATGGAGAAAATAGTTGATAAATAAATGCAAATTCTACAAGTAAAACAGAGAATAGTAAATACAATACTGCTTACATTTTTTTTTTCTTTAGCGAGGTTGTATTAAAAATTAGGGACGAAAAATATTTTGGTCTGGAAAATAAACTCTTCTGTAATGATCTGATATTTTCACTTGAAATATGATTTATATTTAAGAGAAATTATACACACAAACACAAATCACAGAAACACATCTTTTTATTAATATACTTTATGTTCTAGGGTACAAGTGCACAATGTGCAGGTTTGTTACATATGTTTACATGTGCCATGTTGGTGTGTTGCACCCATTAACTCATCATTTACATTAGGTATATCTCCTAATGCTATCCATCCCCCCTCCCCCCTCCCCACAACAGGCCCTGGTGTGCGATGTTCCCCTTCCTGTGTCCATGTGTTTTGATTGTTCAATTCCCACCTGTGATAGGAGAAACACTTATCTTTAACATGAAGCAAAATACTTTGTTCTTATCCCTGTAAATCTGTACCTTTGTTAGCTGATACAAATTCTACATTTCTGTGGTATGCATGGTTTCTTATGGGGTGGAGGTTTTTAATAACTATAGTTATCAGATACAGCTTGTGTCAAGTGCTATTTACACATCCTTTTATTTAACACTCACAACAACTCTGGGGCAGGAATTATTATTGCCCCCATTTTAAAGTTGAGGAACTGAGGAACAAGGATGTTAAGAACTTACCCAAAGTTCTACAAAGAGCAGTGATAGAACAGGAGTCTAATCAGTTTTTCACTATTACATTGTATTACCTAGATGAAATTTACCAAAGTTCATTCAGAAAACAAATAGAGCACACAAGATGATACAGGAAAATTACAAAAGAAGCTGACCATGGAGGAGTTCCCTTTTCCCTTCTGGAGAGAGTCTCTAGGAATATGTAGTAACTCTTCATGATCTATGGACATTTGACTGGTATTTCCACTAGAAGGAATATCACATCCTACTCCATGAAAAAGGAGAAAGTGACAGGAACTTCTATCTGCCTGCTAGAAAAAAAGAAATAAATAAGCTTTACTGAAGCACTGACCACCAAGAGGAATAAATACTTGTTTGAGTTGTCTTCCTGTTTGAGACTCTCCTAGAAAACCTCTCAGTCTCTATGCCCCACTTTGAAGGAGATTCACTAGAAACCCATTAGAACAATTAGTTTACTTAATGTCTTTAAAATTTCTTTCAGTTTCCCATCCATTCTCTAAATCATCAGAAACAGCAGATTCTACAAATATAAATTAAACCTAACATAAACATAAATAAAACATGAACGTAAATCTACCATGTGAAAACTATGATTCAATCTTGATGACAAAGATTTTTTTTTCTATAAGATTTTATCCTGTGCCATGTTGGGATAACTAGAAATTAACTCCTGAGATTAAGTTATTCTGGACCAGTAATTAACCCCGGTATATACACCAAGTATGTCACAAGAGTGACTGTGCTGACCAGGGCACTAGGAATTCATTAGTGGATTCTTCATACTCGTATTCTGGAGATTACACCATAGGCAAGGGCATGAAAGTCTGAAGTCTACTCTCTTTCTGTATCTTTGGAATAATGCCAAATTCTGCTGCATTAACACATCAAATAGGCCAGATGTGAATTAAACCACTTCACCATTAGTCTATTTCTAAACAGAGACAATTAATTAACAACAAACAGTATAGTAACAAAAAGGATATGAGTTTCACACATTTAAGGTTTTTCACAGCTATGCCACTAGTACCAGATAAAAACTCATTAAATCAGGCACTCCTAAAACTAGGCCATAAGAGAATCCCGAAATTGATTATAGAAACTATTTGTTAAAAAAAATTAAGGTTCTTCTCCATCCTCCACAACCTATGTTTCAATAGTTCAGAATCTCAAAAATTTCACTCCACCCCAACGAAGAAGTCTCCTGATATTTTCAAGAGGTGAAACCCTTATTGGAGGAATAGAAATAAATCTAGATTGAGGATCCTCAACGTTTTCCCTTTTCCTTCTTGATAGATAATTCTCTAGACTAGTCTAGTCATGACATCTAGGCCTTTACAATTTCTCAGAGCTATGATTCTAGAAATGGACAAAAACTCATTAAATCAAGTACTCCTAAATCTACGCCATAATAGAATTCTTCATTATAGAAGCTACATGTTAAATCAAATTTAATGCATGAATTCTGTCTTCTGTATGAACTTGAGAGTAAATATGGAATATGCTCCTCAAGCTACTTCGGATATAGCAGTCCCCACTTTTCCTAGGCCTGCCCCACAGAGACCTATTTAACTCAACTAGAACTAGAATTCATCAACAGTGTGGTTTTAAGGCCACAGCCTCTGAGTAACTTTTAAAATGCTGATTTGCCAGTCATTGTCCTCTGCACATATATATCCTTTTGAGAACCTTGGGAGAAAGGAGGAGCTGAAATAGAAACTAATTTGGCTAGAAAACACTTCTCAATCTCTCCCCATTACCATTCCAAATATTCTTCCATTTTTTTAAAGATGTCATTTTGCTTACCTTATTTTTAAGAAGAAATTTATTCCTGCAGATCAAAATTTCCTGCAACCACTCAAGAATTTCTGTGCTACTAAGCATTTGATGACTAGTTAATTTCTTGCAGATGAAAAGCATTTGTGAGCTGCAGCAACATGAAGTTCATTGTTACTAGCATCATCAATAACCGAATGCAGATATAACCAGACATAATAATGACATTCTACCATAATGAATACAAGTTGAGAGAAGCTTAGTTTCCCTGTAGGGTTTTAGTGAAATAGTTATCAAAGTGTTGACAGCACTATAATCAAAGGAAATAAGTCTATAGTTTACAGAAAAAAAGCAAGTATTTATAAGCCCCCTATGTTTCATTAAACACCCAGTGTTTCTATCCATGTATCTCATCCTTGCAGTTGACATAAGAAACAAGAAACCACATGCACAGCAGAGACTGCCTACAAACCTAGTGCCCCACAGTGGGGTCTGCAAGCTGCCATCCACAGGCCAAATCCAGCCTATCACTTGCTATTGTAAATATAAAGTTTTAGTTAAACACAGCCACACCTGTTCATTCACATATTGTCTATGGCCACTTTCATGCTCCAAAGGCAGAACTGAATGGTTATGACAGAAACTGTATGACCCGCAGAGCCTAACATATTTACTATCTGGCCTTTTAGAGGAAAGTTGCCTGATCTCCACTCTAGAGCTGCACTGTCTAACATGGTAGTCACTAGCCAGCCACACATGGCTATTGAGCACTTTAAGTGTGGCTTGTTCAAATCGAGATGTGCTGTAAGGATAAAAGACACACCAAAGTTTGGAAGACTTTATTGAAATAAAGAATGAAATATGTCATTAATAACTTTTATATTGATTACATGTTGAAATTATAGATAATAGACACCCAGTTAAATAAAACGTTGATACAATTAATTTTACCTGCATCTCTTTACTCTTTAATGTAGGAACTAGAAAACTTTAAATAACATACGGGATTCTCATTATATTACTAGTGGAGAGCACTGCTCTAGAGTAAGGTTTAATTCAGCTGCCAAGTAACTGAGCACACCCATTCCTATAAGATAATGGCAAACTTGAGGTTTACACATTTACATTTTCCTCAGTGTGGTGACTTCATGCTCATTAAAATGTAGTGATTTATATGATTGAGGATGTAGACCACAAAATTCTGTATATATTTTTGTCTTCTAAGCAGGTGTCCATGATTAATTCATTCATTGAAAGCATTGGTATTACAGAAAATTTAACAAAGATCATAGTTTAAAAAACTGAAAAAACAATATTGTTACAAAATTTTGTAATTTTGAGGTGACCTTAGCACCTCAACCCGCCAGACCACATACAGCTCACACGATGGGGCTGTGGGCCCCAGGCCCAACTTACCAGGTGTATGTAAAGGTATAGGGGAGGGGACACTGGAGTTCTGTGGGGTCTGTGCCATTTCTGGGTGCTAGGAAGGCTGCCGTGCAGGGCTGGGCAAGAAGCTATGCGAGACAGGGCAGGGCTGGAGCTGCAGCCAAGTGGGAGAAACGGGAGCCAGGCCTAGGCAGGGCAGCCACAAAACTCACTCTGCAACAAACCATAGTGGTGACCACTTCCCATCCTGTTTCCCATGCCAGCCAGGCAGGGACCTCATCCAAAACAAGGGGTGAGGAAACTGGCAAGAGCAGCACCCGGAGCACAGGCTCAGTGTGGGCCAAGAGCACACACAGCTGGCATCCTGCTTCTGGAAGGTGATGGGATGCCAGCGAGACTGCAGGGTGGACACTTCCTTCAGCTAGAAGCCTTACGAGCATACCAGATTGGTCTGCACCAGCTGAAAACACCGGCTGTTCCATGGCTGCTCAATTTCCAAATACCAAGAAATGGAAAGAAAAGGGAAGTTCAGCCAGGCACAGTGGCTCCTGCTTGGAATCCCAGCACTGTGGGAAGCTGAGGCACATGGATCAGTTGAGGTCTGGAGTTAAAGACTAGCCTGGCCTGTCTCTAATAAAAATACAAAAGAAAAATTAGCTGGGCATAGTGGCACAAACCTGCAGTCCCAGATACTTGGGAGGCTAAGGAAGAATTGCTTGAGCCGGGGGAGGTGGATGTTGCAGTGAGCCGAGATCACACCATTGCACTCCAGCCTGGGTGACAAAACAAGACTCTGTGTCAAATTTAGAAAGAAAACATGTCGCGGCTAATTTTTGGTATTTTAGTAGAGACAAGGTTTCACCATGTGTCCAGGTAGGTCTCGAACTCCTGGCTAAGAGGATCTGCCCACCTTGGCCTCCCAAAGTGCTGAGATTACAGGCATGAATCCATCACGCCCAGTCTAGAACTTAACCTAATTTCCCTTTTCTCGTCCTTTTCG